>NW_027526203.1:81314103-81591797 GCF_048455015.1 Haemaphysalis longicornis | reverse complement strand
TGCAAGGAAAAATCAACGAAAGAAAATGACTCACAATTTGGGGCCTCTTTTGTGTGTTGGCACTTGGAACATCAGCTTCCTAAAGGCATGGGCGCTTCTGTCCTTGCAGCATATGGCTGTGGTTGTGGCTCAATTAAGCCTCTGAATTAATTCCTGCGGGAAGCCGCCGCTCACGTAAAAAGCGGCCGTGGACGCAATGGAGAGGCTTTAGTTGTGACCGAGGTTGAAGATGGCCATCGGTTCTTTGTTGCTGCCGCGTCTGCCGTCTGCCTGTGGCAGGGCTAGTAGTGACCGCCGTGCCCTCACGTTTAGGATAAAGTCTGGAACTGGCTCGGCGAACCGCAGCGCGCCTTTTTTTTGACCCGCTGTTCTCCTATTTCCTAGGTTAGGGGGAAAAAGCGTTTATGGTCACTAGATCCAACGTGTCATTAGATCCAACGAGTCAGGAGATCCACTAGGTCACGTGATGACCGAGTCAGAAGATCCAACGAGTCATGAGATCCAACCGAGTCACTAGATCCAACGCGTCAATAGATCCAACGAGTCAAGAGATCCATCCGAGTCCCCAGACCCAACGTGTCACTAGATCCAACGAGCCATTACATCCAAAAGGAGGAACCGCGCGTGCTTGTATTTCTTGGGATTGGGTGGTCGTTGTGTTTATCGGTTTGCTTTTGGTTACTAGCCTCCACGAATAATCGGTTTATGAACTAATAGCGCTCTTTAAATGCCTAAGTGTGAAAGCAACAACGAATTGGTACTGATTTTGTACAGGCCACAATTAGATCTCAGCCGTGAATTAGATATGCATACATTTCGCAATTAAAATATAAACAGAGGGCATAACTAAGTCATCATAAATTCGCAATTTCAGTAATTTGTTTCAGTAGTTAGCGCTACCATTCAAATAACATTTGCAAGAAAGGTAATTAAATGAAAAAGGACTGAGGAACGGTCCTTAATAAATAACTACAATTTCAATCATTAAAACAATATCCGGATTCATAATTATGCGTAAATATTACAATATGATAACAGCCGCCGTTTTTAGGAAAATATGTCCTTGAGATACTGCCCAAACACAAATCAATACAACGCGATTGAGAAACTGTCTTTAATACACAATTAGTGGGGAAATCGTTTCGAAGAAATTGAGTGCACTTATGATTATGCCGGGATAAAGAAAATATTAATAACATAAAAAAACGGTAATTGACTGCAACTGTTCACTGTTTTTTTTTTTCCTATCATCAATTCCTGAATCACCTGTTTGTACCGAAATCGCCCTGCACTGGAACGTGTGGGTGCTTAACTGTGCGTGTAATGGTATGTGCATTCATCGAAAAGGCTTTGTAAAAAAGCATGTACCCGCGGTGATTCGAACTTGTGACTGGCAAAACACTTGCGGTGACATACCTAGCGCACCAGACGACCAGGCCACAGGGGGCCGCTGGCGGCAATGGAAAATATAAGGTATATAATGTATAACCAGTTTGCATCTTTATTTAGTTTTAGTATTTCAAGCAGCTTAGGTGACTATTTGTTGTATTGCGCTCGTGCAGTAAGCGTCCCCCGAGTTTCCACAATAGCTCAAGTCTAGCAATTGCATTTCGTAGACGGGAAAGCGTTCGAAGATGCGTAGTCGTGCTCCTGACCGCTCTGCTTGTTCGCCCAGCGCAAAAAAGCGCTTCCCGCACCCTAGTTTTACGCTGTACGGTAAAAATGTTTGCCTAGATATATTTCACCTCGATACACACTTTTGTACAGAAATATTTTTGCAGCGCTTCAACCCCACTTGCTGAAATTGACCCCACAAAGGTGACACCAAAACACAGACAAGCTCGCGCTCCCGGTGGCGTATTCCCAAACCATATCCCGTAAGGACCCAGGCCGACCACACCCCTTAAGCAGGGGCGCAGCCAATCAGGTTAAAAAAAATTGCAATTTTTTAACTTCCTTGAACGCAGCACCATGACGTCTCTACCTATATGTGCGCGACTTCATGCGATGTGGATTTTTTTCTTTTTTTCCCTCCCCTCGTTTTGGCTGCTTTGCGAGCGGCCGATGGTTCAGTAGCTGTACAATCAGTAACTGTACAATCCAACTATTACTTACCACTTGGTTGGTATACCTTTTCGATATTGTTTCCCTAAATTGTTATGACCAGCAGTGCAAATTAAGCAGAATTTATCACCGAGTGTAAAACGTGTACGTTTGAGCTGGTGTCTTTCTTATCAACGTATCACCCTTGCAAGAACGATTGACACCTTCTATTGCTGTTAACAAAATGTCAATGTTTTCCTTAGTGGCACTGTTCCTGATAAAGAATAAGGCAACGAATTTAATGTTAACGAAATTCAATGTAATAGTGCTTATGAAAGTGCCAAAATGTAGCAGCTCATGCAGCTGTAATATTTCGCAAGAGTAGGACAGTTTCTAAATGTAGTCATGGGTAATTGGCTGCCTTTCCTGTAATCCTTACCTGCAGCACCGAATCGTGTTTTGAGGTGTGTATATAGTGAAAGAGCACCCAACTCAATTGTATACCGTTCTGTATGCTGTAGGATGAGCTTTGAATGAGGGTGTTTGCTTTCCGGAACGTGTATAATTGCCACATGAGCGTGAAAGCGTCCATCCGCGCGCGCGCACTTCGAGCACCGAGTCGGGCGCTTATTTAGGAACACGATCGGAGGTCAACTCGGAGGTGCGCAAGAACAGCGCGGTGAGATCAGGGGCTCAGGTACAAAAGGTAAGCTTCTGCCACATGTGCGTCAGCTACCCCAGCACCGCAGGCGAGCCCCCCCACGGAGCGAAACCGTGGGCCGTCTGCCAGGCAGCCGAAACGAGGGGAGGGGAAAAAAGAAAAGTCCACCTCGCATGAAGTCGCGCACATATAGGTAGAGACGTCACGGTGCTGCGTCCAAGGAGGTTAAAAAATTGCAATTTTTTTTAACCTTATTGGCTGCGCCCTGCTTAGGGGGTGTGGTCGGCCTGGGGCCCTACGGGATATGGTTTGGGAATACGCCTCCCGGTGCCGAGTTTGCGCTGCCGGTTGCAGCCGGTTCTTGCGCGTGCAACGCGGCCCACTTTGCGACATCTCCGAAAGCATGCGGCGGTCACGTACCACGAGACACAAGGGATGGACAGACCCATGGCTTTAGGAGCTTCGCCCCTAAAAACATCCCCCTCACGAGGGGCACGATCAAGTGCAGAGCATTTCCGCCGGGGGCGCGCCTGCAAGTCGCATGGATTACGTATTGGTTGTTGTTGTTGTTGTAATTGTTGTCTTCCAGCATAGACATTGTCGATGAAGTCGATGGTTAAACGTGAAACGTGCCGTGAACCCCCTGCCGCGGCTATGACGCAACGTGGAGCGGCTATGGCGCAACACAATCCAACACAATCCACTTTAATTCAATCCAAATCCAAACCAATCCAAGCCAAGCCAAGCCAATCCAAGCCAATCCAATCGAATCAAATCCAATGCCCCTCGCGAGAGAGTGTTATAGCGCCGAAATCGCGCCACCACACGAACGCGTGATGTTGACGTCACGATCACGCCACAGATGTTAGCGACCGGAGGGCGCACGATCGACATATGTTGTTTAAGCGCGAACCGACCGCGGCGAGAGAGCGCGATGCGAGCGCTTTCGCATCGCAATGGTAGCCCCCCCCCCCCCCCCCCCCCTGTTCTTGCGCGCGAACCGGCTGTTGCTCAGCGCGAACCCAACGCGGCGAGAGAGGGTGTTGCGCACGTCCCCACCTGTTGTGCGCCCGAACCGAACGCGGCGAGAGAGGGTGTTGCGAGCGCAGAGAAGGCGAGGAGGATGCGGGGGAGAGGGCGCACCTGTGGCCGACGGTTGAATGAGTCAAGGATATAAGGCGCGTTCGTAACCTTCTATTCTGTGTCGGCTTTGTGGCGCAGTGGTTAGAACGACGTGTACCTTGCGATCCGCCCGCAGAGTCGTGGGATCGGAACCTCGCGCCGGTAAGTATTTTATTTTTTATATAGTGTAGGGGGAGCGATGCGGACTACGGACGCCAACGCGGGTGACATCGTGAGTTACTGAAATGCTCTGCATTTAAAAAGCTCCGTCAAGGTAATTTGGCCACAATGCAAGCCTGGCCAATTTCCCGTCATTGACACGGCTGTGCTTCATAGAAACCATCATCATTATCCAAGGGCGGGGTGCTTATCTCGTGGTTCTTCCTGGTGCGTGCTCACGTGTCACGATCACGTAACGCTGCCGTGTTCATTCCTTCGGCGTAACCCGCGTAGCGAGCTGCGTCGCAGTCGGTCCTCCGAAGCACCCCAGCCCGCTTTACCACTACCCACTGCCGCAAGGAACCGGGCGGCAAGTTCAGGCAACGCTGCTTACACCTGCTGTCTCGTTTGTTTGCACCTAAGCGTCACGACACCGTCCTCTTCAGTTTAGGCATAGCGGAACGCTTCTCTAGGTAAGCGGAGTGAATGATGGGTAGGCCAGCTGCGCAGCCTGTGGTATTATTTCTCTGGTCTCAGGCCTTGCTTTAACATGCAATTGCTTTAGGGGCTTCCGGGGGTTCTAGAGAACTGATCAGAAGGCGGTGCTGCGAGCGCAAATTCTTTCTCACCGCCCTTTTAGGCCTCGATGTACGCGCTCATGAGGGATCAATTTGCGTCTTTTGAAGCTGCGGAAGCATTCCTGTACAATGCCGCCAGTCTGGAACTGCTTAATAACGAAAACAAATCTTGGGGTGAAAGCCATTCCCCGCTTCACTACGATTTTGCGGAATACTTGGAAATTATTGTTTTATATGTGCGAAAAAATTAACAGTGGCTTAACTCGGCTATGCCACGATATACGTAGCGTGAGCTAAGGTTCAGCTCGTTATTCTTAGCTTTCATTGTTGTCTAGGATTAGCTTCATTATCATGCTTACTGCTGCTAAAACGATTTCAAATCCAATCCAATCAGTCCAGTCCAGTCCAGTTCAATCCAATTTAGTCAAGTGGGGTCCAGTCCAGTCCAGTCACTGCTCCTCACGCATGAGCAGCATGGCTCTCCAGGAGCCACGTGAAACGGCTATCAAGCGGCTCCGGCGCAGCGTCAGACTTGGCTACTGCGCAACGGAGGCGCACAGCTAGGCACGCGCCGGCGCTAGTGCGTCTGCCGTGGATATGACGTCACTCCTCTGGAATGCGCAGACCGGCGAATGTGCAGACCCAATTCTCTACACCCGTACTCCATTTGGATTGGATTGGAAAAATTCAATCCAACCCAATTCAATGTTCCTCGCGCTTGCGCAACATGCCCCCTCAAGGTCCACGCGAAACTGCTCAACCTTGGCCAGTGTAGCTTACGCTACAAAAGTGGATGCGTGAGCTGGGCAGTCTCCCATGCAGTGGTCCTTGCGGTCGAAAGCAGTGGTGAAAGGCCAAACGGAGTGTCTAGAGTGCCGGCCGACGGCACTCTCTAGACACTCCGGTGGTTCGGTCCGAGGGGGGTGGTGGTTCGAGACCGGCTCCTGGCGCTTTTTTTTACATCTTAAGTTTCAATTGTAATTTTCGCGGCTTAGGTTAGTTTTAGATGTTTCAAATCATTTGTTTGTCGTTGCTTGGATTATGTTACGTCCGTTAACGTTACGTTACACCTAATGGAAGCGAAGTAGTGCCTGACGCGACATTTTTAAAGACGATAGTCTTTCTTGGGCTACTAAAGTGTAGAAATTTTGGTCTGTCTGTCTGTCGGTCTGTCTGTCTGTCTGTCTGTCGGTCTGTCTGTTTGTGACTCGATTCAGCCACCCGGCCAAAGTGGTATACAATCTGCGCAATAGTGTTATATACTCACAGCCAAATATAAACGTCTAAGTGTACAGTGTCGTGTTCATACTTGCCAACATTGTTGATCAAGAACAAGATATTACGCCAATATAAGGCAGAAAATCAATACATAACTGATATTCGCAGAGTTCCTTAATTAAAAAAAAACATGGATAATTGGTTTTTGCGATAGCAAATGAAATACTACATCAACGGCAGAAACCCTCGCCTGCTGTTGCCAGCGCTACCTCCTGGCTGAATCTTCAAAAATCAAACGGCCATACCAATGAAAGATTCCACTAGATGGGATCCACGTTTCGCTTCGAACGCTCGTGCAGAAGGCCACCGTGTTTCTATAAATGTTGTAGTAGGGTGCCTCAATTCACGCGCGTCTCCGCCGTACAGCAGCGTAGGCATCGAGACACCCGACTTGGACCAGTGGAACGCGGTAAATTTTAATTGATTTGATCGAACCTCCAGCGTGTTATCTTAGGAGGAACGAGACGAGAGAGAGACAGCATTAGAGGTGAGCGGGAAAGAGAAGGGAGGCATTTACTTGGCTGGGGCGCCAGTCGACTGTCGTCTTTTGTCAAAATTTGCAACGAAAGGAGCAGATACGCGGCCATTTTTCTTTATCCGAAATTTGTTCCTCGATAATTCAACAATCTATAGTGAGAAAAACATACCTTTAGCCCTTATTCAAGTTCACATCCGGTAACCGCAACGATAAGCCTTCCGCCCCCCCCCCCCCCCCCTACTCAAATTGGACGCACCGTATCCCATTAGCCTTCGCTCTGCGAACATTTTTCAGTCCAAGTTTTTATGCTGGTTGCCATGCCCAATGTTTGTACACTGCTGTTAGTAGGATATATATGAATATTATCCTACAAAGGCGTCACCAGTGGCGTTTACAATGTGCGCAGGGGTAAAAAGAAGGTTTTCGGTTATCTCTAAGTATGACATCGTAAAGAACCTTTGTTTTGGGTTAAGATAAACTCAGAGGCAATTTTTTGTTACGCCTTAATACGGTACAAATTTTTGTTTATTTAAAAGTGCTTTTAGGCAATTGTCTGTATACCCCTTGATCACCTCGCCGATCTACATCGGAACATGCCTGCGGAGACGCATTATTTTGATAGGTAAATAATTGAACCACAGATGTCTCAAAATGAATAATGCAAAGTTCCTGAAGGGAATGGTGCACAACTGAGGGGAAATATGGGCCGTTATTGGACTCTGATCGTCCATGTTCCACGTTACTTAGCGTGCGGGGATATGAGTTAATAAACAAATTTAGTGACAACACGAGATGCCGGAGGGGACATGGAGGCTTTTAAAGAAGTTTTCCAGCATTGCTGAAGGCGGCTGCCAAGTGAGCACTTATTTGCCAGTTAAGGTTAAGGCCAGTACATTTGCCAGTACATGTTAAGGTCAACATTGTCATGAAGTTCTGTCTCGTGATATTAAAACGTGTTGTAATTTCTATGATGGCGTTCGCATTACAGCTCGCTTTATATTCGCCAGTTACGAATCAGTTGCCCCGTCTACGTGCCGCGAATTCTTCAATAGCGTGCGAAGTTACGCAGCAGGGAGCTCACCCGTGTAATCCGCGTGTGTTGCAGCGAAGCTAGCAAAGCAACATGACTCGAGGTGTTGGTGAATGGCGGCGGTGACGCATATTTCTTGTACGAGACTGCGTCGATGCTAAAACCCTCCTGGGCATGCGCGCCCAGTGCGATTCTCTTGAAAAAAACCCGTGTGTTCTTCCTTCATAGGGAGTGGTTCTACCTATGTGTGCTTGACTGCTTTTAAAGGTGTTCGTGTATTAACGCGTTTGATGCACTCTTATGCCTAGGAAACTGTGGGTATGAAACAGTACCCTTCTGACCAGCTGTGTACACGCGCCGTCGGACTCGGCTATGAAACGTTATTCTGTCAGTTCTTGTTCTTATGTTGTCGCACGTCAGCGTGTTGTAGGGTCGTTTTCTCTTCTCGACGTGAATTCCTCCAAGCCGTTCGTCAGTCAAAGCCGTTGCTGAATGCCACTGTAAAATGAAAGCAGCGACTGTTGTTTCGACTTTGCAAAGACATATTTAAAGAAGTGCCGTTTCCGAATCCCGATCTTCGTGAGGTCTGAACGTTTGGTGCTCTCCGACAGGTGGCTCAGGCAGCATGTCCCTAAAGTCCAAGCGCATCGACTTCGAGGGCACCTGGGAGCAGCTGCGGGACACCGTGGCGAGCGTCATTACCCTGCACAAGGTTCCCCGGCCCGTCTGGAACGACCGCTTCTCGGACGTGTATGCACTTTGTGTAGCCTTCCCGGAGCCCCAGGGGGAACGGCTCTACATGGAGACCAAGAGGTTTCTCGACGCGCACGTCCAGCACCTGTACGAGTTAGTGGTGTCGGGCGATGATCTGCTGGGGGGCTATTACACGCACTGGCTTCAGTACAGCCAGGGCATCGACTACCTCAACAACCTCTACATGTACCTGAACACGGAGTACATCAAGAAGCACAAGCTGAGCAAGGCGGACCTGATGTACGGCTCGGCGGATCCCTCCAAGCAGCTGCTGGAGGTGGGGGAGCTGGTGCTGGACCTGTGGCGGCGCAACATGCTGCAGCCGCTGCGGCCGACGCTGGGGCCGCTGTTGCTGCAGGCGCTGGCGCGGGACCGGCAGGAGGGCCAGTGCCTGCATCCGCGCACGGTGCAGGGGGTCATCCTGTCGCTGGTGCAGGTGGACGCGCACCAGCGCAAGGCGCCCTTGGCCCTCTACCAGGTACTTTTTGAGGGACCCTTCCTGGCCGAGACGGGCCGCGCCCTGCAGCGTGAGGCCCACCACCTGCTCGAACGCTGCGACTGCTCCGCCTACATGGAGCGCGTGCTGCACTGCCTCGCCCAGGAGAGCCTGCGCGCGCACCGCTTCCTCCACCCCAGCTCCTACCCCAAGGTGACGCGCGAGTGCGAGCAGCAGATGGTGGGCGCCCACCTGGGGTTCCTGCTGCAGGAGTGTGGGCCCATGATGGAGGAGGAGCGTCGGACGGACCTGGCGCGCCTCTACACGCTGCTGCTTCCCCTGGGGCCCAGGGCCCTCGAGGGCCTCGTCGACCGGCTGCAGAAGCACGTGGAGTGCGTGGGCCTCAGCCGCCTGCAGCAGCATGGGGCAGGGGCAGAGCTGCAGCAGCCCTCGAGATCCTGCTGTGATGGCCCCTCCCCCTGTGCCATTTCGCCCCAGCAGTTTGTGGAGGTCGTGGTGCAGGTGCGCGCCACCTACCAGGACATGGTCAAGGAGGTCTTCCAAGGCGACCAGCAGTTCGCGGGGGCTCTCGACAAGGCGTGTGCCACCATCATCAACAACCGAGGAGCCGCCAAGCAGCCCTGCAGGTCTCCAGAGCTGCTGGCTAAGTATTGCGACGCACTGCTCAAGAAGAGCGCCAAGGGCATCAGCGAGTCGGAGGTGGAGGACAAGCTCACCCAGTCCATCACCGTATTCAAGTACATTGACGACAAGGACGTCTTCCAGAAGTTCTACGCCAAGATGCTGGCCAAGCGGCTCATTTACGGCCAGTCCATGTCCATGGACGTCGAGGAGGCCATGATTAACAAGCTCAGGCAAGCGTGTGGCTACGACTACACAAGCAAGCTTCACCGTATGTTCACGGACATGAACGTGAGTGCCGACCTGAACAACAAGTTCAGCTGCTACCTCAAGGCGAAGAACATCGACCTGGGCATCAACTTCTCCATATATGTCCTCCAGGCAGGAGCGTGGCCCCTGGGCCAGAGTGCGGTGTCGCCCTTTGCCATCCCTCTGGAGCTGGAGCGGAGCGTCCAAAGGTTTGAGTGCTTCTACCAGAGCAAGTTCAGCGGTCGCAAGTTGAGCTGGCTGCAGCACCTGTGCCAGGTGGAGGTGCGGTTGTGCTACCTGCGGCGCTCGTACCTGGTCAGCCTGGGTACCTACCAGATGGCGCTGCTGCTGCCCTTTGAGGGGGCCGACGCCTTGTGCGTGCGCGACCTGGCCGAGGCCACCCAGCTGGCCCCCGACCAGCTGCACAGGCAGCTTCAAGGCCTGCTGGACGCCCGGCTGCTGCTATTTTCCGGCCCCGGGGACGGCGAAGAGCAGGGGACGCAGGAGACGGGCCACCACGAGCATGGGCTCCGCCCCAACACTGTGCTGCACCTCAACAAGGCCTACTCCAACAAACGGTTAAAGATCTCCGCCTTCCTCCAGGGGGAGGCCGCGCAGCAGGAGCTGGAGCAGACTCACAGCTCGGTGGACGGGGACCGCAAGCTATACCTGCAGGCGGCCGTGGTGCGCATCATGAAGGCCCGCAAGCTGCTCCGCCACAACACCCTCATCCAGGAGGTGATCAGCCAGGCCAACAGCTTCTTTGTGCCCAGCGTGGCCGCCATCAAGAAGTGTATCGAGGCACTCATCGACAGGCAGTACCTGGAGCGGACGGCCAACTCCCCCGACGAGTACTGCTACGTCGCCTGACCCGCCGGCCCAAGAAGAAAGGGGAGGGTGGGGAGAAAAGCGCTGTTGTCCAATAAACGCTGCCCCTGTCACTTCCCCAAGTGGAACTGCGCCCACAGTTTCATAGATTTGATTGATTGATTGTGGGGTTCAACGCACCAACGCAACGCAGGCGATAAGGCGCGGCGTAGTGGAGGTCTCCGGATTAATGGTGACCACCTGGGGATCTCTAACGGGCGCCGAAATCTCGTACAAACGGGCGCTTATTCCCAATCAACAAAAGTGGTTGGGAATATTCACCCGGAACAGCCAAGGAAGTGGTGCCTTACGATTCTGCACATTTCAAGACAGTAAATCTAGGTATAGTGAGTTTGTGCCTCCAATCTGTGCTCTGCAAATCATGTGAGCATGCATAGAAAAAAAACGTTTTGGCCGTCAGATGACCACACTAAAATATTTCCGCGCCCAATGCTCACTGTCGCGGATGAGGCGTTGCTTCGGAAAAGTCTCGAAAAGAGCTAACGCAGAGCCTTTGCACACAACAGTTATGATAATGATGAATAAACTTTATTTGAGACCAGGTGCTGATGTTAGAGCAGCCGCCCGGTGGGAGGCTTCCTGAGTCCGGGATGCTTTGGCTATGCTGGCCATCCGTGCCCTCTCCACCAATCGTCGCTACTGTGGAAGGCCGGAACTGGTCAGCAGCTCCACCCGCTGCTCATAGGTAGGGTTGGGGTGGGTGAGGGAAAAGGGATTGCTGGCACTCCCATACAATGTGGTACAGGGTCCCTTGTGGGGGGCACGATTTGCATGTGGCAGGGTAGAACATGACATGTAGCAGGGTGTTATGCGGGTAGGAGTTAGCCTGTCGTCGCCGGAAGGTAGAGCTTCATCACGAGAGAGATTCTGGTGGGGGAATTGATATTTGAGGCGCTCGTTTCTGTAGTGGGCGAGCATTTCGGCGTATGTTTGCAGCGGGGTGGGCTTAACTGTTGCTTCTGATGGGGGTTCGTGGCCCTCGTGGGAAACGGCCCGGTGTGAATGAGCGCAGGCAGCGGCGTGTGTCGCTTCGTTACCCCCGAGGGATTCGTGACCTGAGTCCAAATCATTTGCAGTGCTGGGAGTGGTTTCGCTTGTTATAGACTTTTCAAGGCGGCTTGTGATACGCGTCTTTTTAGGTAGTTCCTGCAAGCGGCTTGGCCGTCAGTAAGAACGGTTAGAAAGCCTTGGCCTGTTGTCGCGGCAAAGGCAATGGCAACATCTTGAGCTGTTTTGGTGGAGTTGGTGAAAATAGTCATTGCAGTGAGCTCAGTTCCTCAGGCATTGACCACGCTGGCGGCTTGTGCAGATTGGTGGGGTATGGCGATGTATCCGTATATCGGGTGCATGGGAGGTGGTGTATTGGTTATGAATGGTGCGGGATCTTGCTGCTCGGCGAGCTTTGTTGTAAGTGGGGTGCATATTTCGTGGGATCGCAGCAACGCGAATGTTTTGTCTTGAGCCAGGGGGATGCGTATTTTCTGGACGTGGTTGGGCGGTATAGAGTATTGAAGTTTCAAGAGCGTTTCCCTACCCCTTGGAGTTAGTTTAGGCCGCTGTATTTGAGAGGGGTGGTGTGCCTCT
Organism: Haemaphysalis longicornis; assembly: GCF_048455015.1. Taxonomy (NCBI): domain Eukaryota; kingdom Metazoa; phylum Arthropoda; class Arachnida; order Ixodida; family Ixodidae; genus Haemaphysalis; species Haemaphysalis longicornis. The sequence goes on along the minus strand of NW_027526203.1, from coordinate 81,579,896 downwards.
TCAATTTCTTCCCATGTGTTGTGGACGCCAAGCTGCAGGAGTTTCGTAGTTGCGGTCTTGGGAGGGAGACCCAGGGCTGTCTTGTATGCTTGGCGGATCGCTGAGTTCAGTTTAAAGGGACACTGAAGAGATTTGTAAACATTGCGGGATTACTAGCGCAAATTGTAGTCCGGAGCCCGTAGGCCATGCCTGGACAACTCTGAGTGCGTTTACGCGAATTTATTTAGTAGAAAAATCACTTCGAAAATGCTGTCCTCCTCTCTGCACCCTCGCCCATTTTCTGTGGCGTTTTCATGTTACGTCAGCAGGAGATGACCTGGCAATTAATTGGCGGCGCTACTGCATGGCTCACCGACCTTCCGCGACCGAGTCAGTCGGCCCAACGTTTAGTCCGCCGGCCGCCGACGGGTCATGGCAATTCGCTCGATCAGTTGGAACTAAGCCACAACACATTTGTGAACGGAAGAATGCGCCTTCCTTTACTTTGTTAGTTTGTACACTGTACCAAGCTCCGAGTCCGGGTCGCTCCACACAAGCGCTGCACAAGTGCACACGCGACGCTTCGCTGACTTTACGCTATTAGGAAAATCTAATGCCACTTGAAGGCGGGAGAAGAGTAAGCGAAGTCAATATAGGAACTAAGGAAATAAAATGAACTGAAACTTTTACCGTACAGCGGAACACTAGAGAGCCAGAAGCACTTTTTTGCGCTGGGTGAACAAGCACAGTGGGCAGCAGCACGACCACGCATCTGCGAACGCTTTTCCATCTAAGAAATGCAATTGCTGGAGGTGAGATATTGTGGAGGTTTGGGGGACGCTTAGTGCAGGAGCGCTGTACAACAAATAGTCACCTAAAGTACTTGAAATGCTAAAACTAAGTAAAAGTGTAAACTGGTTGTGCATTATATACCTTATATAACCTACTTAGGCAAGGCTGTTTTGTGGCCGAGTGGTGTAGAGCGCTAGAATTTTTGTTTTGCAAGTCGCAAGTTCGAATCCACGAGGATGCATGCTTTTTTTTGTAAGTTGATTTTTTCTTTTGCGGCCGATGTTTTCTAACCTGAGTTCACCATTTTTGGGCCGTAACGTTCACTGCTCCACGAGCGAGTTCGCAGAGCGCGCGCAGACTGACACTGACGCGCTAACCAGTTCTCGTTGACGTGCTGTTGCCACAAGCACCGACGGCTTCCGGGTAGTGGGCACATGCCAGAATCAGCAGACCCATGGCCTGGTGCGAACACGCTTTTTACGATACGGGCATGAGTGAGGCAAGCTCCGAATATGCAGGAAAAGTGCATGGCACTTGAGCGTCTGCGGTGACGCGGAGGACATTCATGCACTGCGTAGGCCTCGGCTAGTGATTTTTACAATGCCAAGCCGTCCTGGGAGGCTTATCGTAGGCATATTACAGCCGACAACATGGCAGAAGCGCGGTACGACGATTACTGAGATATTGAGAATGCCCATCCAACGATGCCGTCGGATGTCAAGCATGTTGTTTTACAGAACCAAAACCGAAACTTATTTGAATGCTAACCTTCGACATCGTCCAATCACGGTGCCCCCTCCTCCCGACGTCACAGCCATTAGTTGGTGCGGCCGCCACAGACCGCTCATGGTAGTTTTTCTTCTTTCCCGCTTTATAAAATAATTACCGTCTTATCAACCGGATAAACGATGAAAAGTGTGGTAATTTGAGCTAGTCTACGCAGTGCAAGCAAAACCGGGAGCTTGACAAATTTACTTCAGTGTCCCTTTATGGATCTGGGCTGGTTTCAGGGTTAGGTATGGAGCACCATATGCTATCCGGCTGATGAGGATGGCTTGTATGAGGCGAAGCGTGTCGCTTTCTTTGAGGCCCAAGCGACGATGGGAGATGCGATGTATGAGGTCCAGGAGCTGTGCGAGGGTCCGCTGTAGGGGGAGGATCGTTGGGGAACCTGAGCCATCCTTTGCAATGGTTAGTCCCAATATACGGAGGTAGGGGACGTTGGGGTCTGGCTGGTTGTTGATCTCGAGTTCCGGGTCGGGTACATCTTGCCCGTTTTTCCTTGTTGTTCTTTTGCTGAGTGTTAAAAGGGCCGATTTTTCTGGAGCACATTTAAGACGGCGGGCTTGGAGGTATTGTTGGGTCAGATGTATTGCAGTTTGGAGGGCCTCTTCTTGGACACCAATGGATCCTGTAGCGGTCCATAGTGTCAGATCGTCTGCATTCATTCCATGTCGGAGGTTGGGGATCGCTTCCAGAAGTGGTGGGAGGTCCTTCATCGCGATATTGAACAGTAGTGGTGAAATAACGGAGCCTTGGGGGGTCCCCTGTGGTATGGTTATGAAGGTGCCCGAGCGGAGGTGCCCAATGCCCACTAAGGCGGTACGGTTGGTGAAGAATGCGGTGACATAGTTGTAACGACGTTGCCCACAATTGATTGAGCGGAGTCCCTGCAGGATGGCCTGGTGTGTTATGTTGTCAAAAGCACGTTTGATGTCTAATACAAGAATGGAATATTTGTGCTGATTTCACAACTTGCTCAATATATCTTCTTTCAGGTGGAGTAAAATGTCCTGAGCGGAGAGGTGCGGGCAAAAACCGAACATTGTGTAAGGAAAGTAATTGTTGTCTTCGATGTGGGGTGAGAGGTGATTGTGGACCATATGTTCGAAACGTTTTCCTACACAAGATGTGATGGAAATAGGTCGGAGGTTCTTGGGGTTAGGTGGATTTCCGGGTTTGGGGATCAGTGTTATGTCTGCGTGCTTCCACCGTGAAGGCAAGGTGCCTGCGATCCAGTATTCGTAGATTTAGTTTAGTAGATTGTCGAGGGTTGCGGGATCCAGATTACGGGGGAGTTTATTAGAAATTTTGTCCTTTCCGGGGGTAGTGTTCCTGGTGAGGTTGTGCACTGGAGCTTCCATTTCAGTTATGTTGAAAGGTGCAACGAGTTCCGCATTGGAGTGGCCGGTATATGGTGGAAGTATCATGGGAGGCTGCGACTGCTGCGCTTCAAGGGGCCGTTATAGTTCTCTTAGCAGGTCTTGTTAAGTCCCTGGGTGGTTGGAGATGAGCCGTCATAGTTGGTGTTCTGTAGACGCTTTCGATTCTTTCGTACCCAAAAGAGACAGAAGTAAAGGCCAGGTGCGGCGGATGCCGAGATTTCCTTGAAGTCTTTCGCAAAACGGCAGCCAGTTTTGCCGGCTTTCTTGGTGAGCGTATGCTTCTGCATCTAGTGTGATCTGGGCTGTGCGGAATCTGAGTTTTAGATTCGTTTTCCGTTTTTTCCAGCGTTTGACCAGTCCCCTGCGGGCATCCCACACGTGGCGAAGGTGGTGTTCAACGACAGGGTTTTCCTGTGTGAGTGGGAATTTCTTGGTGTGCTTGCCCTTTTCTGTAACTATTGTGGCGGTCTAGTCTTCCAGATTATGGATTGGATCCGTGGGTGAGTGTTCTCTAAATTGCTTCAAATCGGTGAGGCGGGTGGTTTTAATGCGTTGATGAGTATTTTTATTGTAAGGAATTTTTAGCTCTATTATGTAGTGATCACTCTCCAGCGTTTCTTACAGGCACGTCCATGCACGTACAGCAAACAAAAACGGAGTCGCACATATAATCTAAAAAAGGTTGCCGCGAGGTATAAGGTCCCAGTAGTGCTTTGAGCACCGCTTAAACTTGGCAAACTATGCACGCGAACCCATCCCAAAATGAAAATTTCAGAAACATGCTATAAGAAGCATGCTAGGCCGTTTGTAAGTGCATTTTAAGGCCAACTGCACTCAAAATTTCGACCGCGCGAAATCACTGTTCCTGCATAGTATGACCAGGAGCAGTTGATGGTTTTAATGACCTGATAGGTGTTTCTGCGCCATAGGAATCGGTGGTAATTGGGGGCATCTCGCTGTGACTATAATTGCAAGGTAAATAAAGTAGGACATTAGCAGTTTCGGAGAAGTTAGATGCGAATACGATGTTCAAAACTTCAGCACACTGGCTATATGGAATAGAAGTGTTACTATTATCACAAAGTGTTAAAGAGTCGCCATCTTAGGATGTTTGTAACGCGCCAAAACGTTTTTGTGTCTGTCGCTAGCATCGATGGCAATGTATTATTGAAAATTTTTCTGTGGCATTTTTAAGAGCATTAACGTAATCTTTAGAAGACGCCTTTTAGACAGCCCACCGAACAGAACTAGGGTACAGCCTAGCTGAATTATACAAACGCTTCTTACAATTAGACGAGCGATTTAAGTGTTTAGACTACCATGGTGCGTTATTTTTAGAGATTATAGTGCGCGTGGATATGTACTTATCCGTTAGTTCATTAATTTTTGTCACAAAACATGTCGCAATTAGTCTGTACGGAGCGACAGTCAAAATCTGCGCGGAAAGTGTCAAGAAAGTGGACAATTCTTCGTTAATTACTCTAAAATTTTATTTTTCGTATAGCTGAATCATTTTGTTCTGATTTTTTTTATTTCGGACGTGGTAAGTTAATGTCAAACGACAACATACAGTGGTCGCTCAAGCCGGGTAAGTGCGGAATACTGGAAATGTAATCTGTCCAGGAGGTTAGTACAAGGTCAAGAATGTTGGCGGTTGTTTGTGTTGATCTATTCGGCTGCCTGATCAGCTGGGTTAAAGAAAAAGCGGAGCACGTATCTAGGAAGTCTTTAGCTATACTCGGTTACAACTTAAGAACGGCAACGGAAGTTGCCGCTGTGCCTCATTACCGCAGCCGGATGTTACTCCGTGCGGCGCAACTAGTGCGTTACTGGGAGTATTTTGAACATGGCACGAGCCGTTTCCGTGATTTTTCGGACCTAATTTACTTATAAACTACTGCAGCGACGACAAACGAACTACGTGGGAAAAGGCATACGACATCACGCATTCATAGCAATATCCTTTCAAAACGCGCTCGCCCGCTGACATCCCGGTCCGTCGCTTCGGCGGAGTAATACCGTACATGAGCTATTGCCGTTGTTAACTTGTTCCCGAGTATAGGGTTGAAAAGGGTTGCAATGTGGGTGATTCCTTTTCCGAAAATACATTTGGAATGTTAAAGTCACCAAGTAGAAATAAAGGTGTATTAGTATAACGTGTGGAAACTAACTTGATAACTTCATGTCACTCATTGATAAAAGTGGGGGAATTATGTGGTGGATGGTAACCGACAATGTCCAAGATTAGAATACCAACAAGTTTCGCTTTCGCTTCTGTGAAACAACATGCTTGGCGTCTGACGTTATCGTTCGCTGGGCCTTCCCGATATCTCAGAAATCGTACGACGCGCTTCTGCCATGTTGTCGGCTGTACAATGCTTCAGATAAGCCTACCCCAGCAGGGCTCGGAATCGTAACAATCCCTAGCCGAGACGTGCGCAGTGGATGAACGCCCTCCACGTCACCGGGTACGCTCAAATGCTAACCCCCCCCCCCCCGCCTTCCGTTTGGAGCTTGCCTGGCTCGTGTCTGTATCGTAAGAGGCGTGTTCGCTACAGGCCTAGGGTACACTCTTAGTCAATTCCTGGTTATACGATCCGCATGCAGGCGGGCCGCCGCGTCAATTTAAAGCCGCTTATAAAGCGGCAGTTCAGGCGGCCTCGAGCACAAGCGGCCCGCAAAACACGCGGCCCACCGAACACGCGGCCCGGCGTTTAAGCGGCCATATTGAGGGCCGCCTAACTAGAGGGCCACCTAAATCCCGGGCCATGTGTTCGGCGGACCGCTAGCCGTAATTTTTCTATTTGCCCGTTATGCTAATATATTCCCGCTTACGAGCGGCCCCCAAATCATACGGCCGCTGAAATAAGCGGCCTTGTTGCTTTTCATCAAAAAAAAAAAGAAAAACAATCAATGCACTCAGCCAGGATCGGTTCTATCCGTTTTTTTTTTCGTCCGCATTGACAGGCCAACGTCAGCACCCCGTGGTGAATGCTCTAATATACGCTACGTTATGCAAGACACACAAAGTATTCATAAGCACATTCACGTAACCCTACGGGGAATCGAACCTGGGTCTACTACAACACATCAAGGGGCGATCAAGAGGCGGACATCATAACCACTGCGCCACGACCCACGGGCAGCTGGGAAGTGCAAGCGTGGGATTATAAGTATTGTGCATGCTGTTGCGCGTCAAGCATGAGTCTTAAATAACACATTCGGCGGCGGGTGGCTTTCTTTAGATCACCGTTTTTGAATCGCTCTACCAAAGAGGCATAATACTATATGGTTTGCGGGAATTTAAGTACACTGGTACGAGCGGAAACCTTTTGTCATGCTGTGTTCCCGTTCCAACAGTATGATGCGCCGTGCGGGGATTTATTCAATCGATGCAAACGGAATTGGTAACAGGTATTCTGCCTGGTTACCGAAAGTATTCTTGGCCATTGGTGGAAAGTGTCCCATATGACAATGCTTGCAAATAACTAACACGTAAGGCGCACTGTTGTACTGCAAATAAGAGCTGTCTCGTCACGAGTGGCAATTATACCAAGCATGAAATGGTGTACTAAATTTTTTGTGCTCGTCGTAGCTCTTCTGATGGTGCGGTTACATGCTTTGACCTTTGTTTTTGTAATAGGGGTGCGGTAGTAAAATACGCATCTGGTAATGTAATGAAGCAATATTAAATCACCCACTCTACCTAACATTGTGTCGCGACGCCTGCAGAATTGCTGCGTCGACGCCCAGGTAAAGAGCCATTGGGAGGCCAGATACTGCGTTTTCTTTTATGGATCGTGAGCACACAACAAATATCTTAGCGTTTTCTCGCGCAGGCCAGATAAGCGCCCGGCCGTGTAACTTGTAACGCCCTGCATTTCCAGACAAATGCTGGTTTCGCGGAAGTTTCACCTTTATTCATTATAATATCGTAAATGGAGATCATTGGTCAAACAAAATTTTGATGAACTAAAAATTAGGAAAAATATAAAACAATGACGAAAAATGGCGACCTGTATAACGATTTGCATTTCCACAATAATGCAGATTTAGCTGAAATTACGCTTTTAATCGTTATCATAGCGTAGATGGAGATAATTGGTCGAACAGAATTATGAAAAACTAAAGAACAAGGACAGTAAAAAATACGGAAATGCTGAGCCTTGTTACGCCCTTCATTTACAAAATATGCAGATTTGGCGCAAGTAAGTGATTGATAGGGTAAATGGAGATAATTGGACGGACCGGGCTTCGAAAAACCAATAAAATTGGCTCTAACAGACTTACACTCAAGAGAAGCAGCATAAAAATGCGGCGCATTAGCAGACAATTCTCGGCCTCGTTTCATTCGTGCTTCCGTTATTAACGAGTTATATTATTGTACGCCCAAGCGCAAGGTCGCGGTTCAGCATTTTCAATACTTTCAAGGCAGTTCACCAAAACCATAGCACTTGGGGATGAACGCACCCTAGAGCATCGAAAGTTTAAGCCGTATAAAACAATGCCACAAATAAATGGGTTGCAATGGCTGCAATTTCCCTAAATCATTTTTAATTTGTGCCCTTCTGGAACATCTTCATGACCTGTTTTTATGCAATGAGGTTTTACCTTCATAATCTCAGTACATTGCAACCTGATTTATCAGGCCTGAATGCGCATACCACGAAAAAAACTCCCTTTATTTATAATGCCATGTTACAAGCAAAGCTGTAAAGCAAGTGTCTGTATACCTAAAACCTATCCGGATCTTGAACTGATAGTTTATACTCATACAAGCTTGGGACACGAACAGAGAACTGAGTTGGGTAGGTAAATGTTAAGTATTTTGTCATTCTCGAATTCATGAGCATGCACAAGTGTGAGATGAAAATTACAAAATGACACCATGTCGAAGTAGCGATGTTTTCTTTTTATTTGATATCCAAAATACAAATATGAACACAAACGACTTATACTGAAATAACAAATACAAATATTAGCAGATTGCCCTTATGGAACACACAAATGAAAATATTTTTGTGCAAGAGCAAATAACGGCCTGTCAAGATAAAATTATTGTTTTTATTTATAGAATTTTCAGCAGCTTGCTGTTTACAAAACATGGAGGAAACTCGTCTTTTTTCAGGCTACTGACTGTATAACGCCCAACGTTTGGCCTAAAGCTGACGGGTATCTCATGTCCTTCATGCAATATAATACCAAACAAATAAAAAGTACATTCTCTGGGCTTCAATTATGGTCCAGGTACACCACTTCCGATGATGTAGATGGCCTTTGTAGAATCACCCCAAGCAATCTTTGGGCCGGGAGCTGCTGCTTCTGGAATTTCGCACCACTGGAATCGAAACAGCGTTGTAAACATCTCAAAAACGTTGAGTCACGGGTAGCAATTTGTTGTGTTGGCACTGCGTGAAGAAACGGCAGGTTAATAAGTGACCAGGTACAAAAGGGTGGCGTTATTATCGGTGGTAAAACAGTATAGCCTGAAGGGGCGCAGCAGAAGTATTACCAACGCGTTAGCAGATATGCGAAAATATAAATCAGGTAAGTGCATCGCTGTAGTTTAGGCAATTATTTCTTTCTTACTGCTTGTAGATTCAAACGCACTCCAAAAGGACGTTTTCTTCATATACATAGGAAGGCCGAGCGCTTTTTCAGTGCAAAGGCGTGCGAGAAAACGTTGCCATAATTTTATATGACGGAGACACGTCAATTGGACGTCGAAAAGGAAGTCTGTTCGCTGTTACATACGGAGGGTAATGTGCCCTAGTTTATTTTTATGAAACAATTGCCACCAATAGTATGGCGCAAAACATTTTAATAAAGATGGAAGAAAATTGCTAGCAATATCTTTTGATACAGCATAGGTAAACTGCGCGCACCGAGCAACAGCCAGCTCATCTGTAACAACATTAGAAGCCACAACTTCGAGCGACCTCCACGCCGGCGACGCGCCGCGTGTGCGCTGCCAATGTTATCATGTTTCTGCAAACCGCGAGTTGACGCTCCAGACAGACGACAGCTGTGGCGAACACAACAAGATCGGTGCTGGTGTTACTCATACATGTTGCTTCATGTGAAAACTTTACCACTTAAACGCACCGTAATGAACTTTACAAATCGCCGCAGAAGCCAGACTACTCAACGCGCCAGAAAAGTCACGACCCGAAACGATGACGCGAAAACCTAGTTATAAAAAAACTTTACATACCTTTTTGCTACGCCTACCGAAAATGGCAAGCAGTGGCCATGGAATATTGAAAAATACAAAATTCAAACTGGGTTTTATGTGCCTTGACCTGGACAATGAAACGCATGGAAAAATGCAATTTCTTACGACACCACGGTACTCTTTACGGCAACGGAAGTGCATCACATGTGCAAGCGTTTTCATTTTTCGCCTGGATCCCAAAACGGCCGTCGCACAGGGAAACCAAATCATCTCTATAAAGCCCTTCAAATTTACCGTACGGCCCCGGGTATCGGAGAACGGTTTTGGCGCGGGCTGCTTACGACGACGAAAAAGGCATAATTTGATGGCCTTTACTAATTGTCTGCAAACACCTATTTTTTACAGTCTGCACCCCCCACCCCTCGGAAAAAAAAAAAAAAAAACAAGAAGTCCAGGGATCTATCCTTTCGTGTTCAACCGGGCTATGGCCGCAATACACACATGAGCCGGCTTGAAATGTCGTCGCTGTTCGGCTTGCGTGACCGGTGGCCCTAATATTCCCATCGCATTTGCAGTTGTTTCCACTGTTGCACGAACCTCGAAGCACACACTCGCTGTCAGCGGAAGCGAACGTGGTCAAGGAAGTGTGAACGCTCGGAACTAAGTATGAACTACACAGAGCAGGAGTCAAAGCGCGGGACCCCAACTTGCTCCGCGGTGAAATTCCTCGCACGTGCGCGATAGAGACAACTCACGTCGTACGACAACTCGCCGCGCGAGAACTTTTATCCACTCCTACTGCGCATGTGCGCGCGAGGCGAGACATTTTTGAAGGTTTTTCGGCTTTCGCCGCGTCGTCGGGCGCGCGTCGTCGGCCACCGCAAAAGTAGCTCGTGGGTGATTGTGTGAGGAGGAATACGCGCATGCGCCGCAAGCCACACATATCGCTCGGAGCTTCACGATTGCCCCCCTTTTTTATTTTATTTCTGGCGTCAGGCTGTCTGCTAGTTTATAGCCGTGACACTGGCCGTTGGTGCAGCATATAAGCGTGATGCAACCACCTGAGGTTTTGTCACGGAAAAGAAACCTGTCAGGGCCTCTTATATCACGGTATTGAGACTGCCCACCGCATACAACTAGGACGCCATCCGGGACGCGACTAAGAGTGTAGCCTGAGTCGGGACTATGCCCGCCAGCAGCCGGTGCTTATGGCAACACCACGCCAACCAGCAATGGCCAGCGTGTCGGTGTCAGTCTGCACGCGTTCTGCGAAGTCGCTCCTGAAGCAATGCACGTTGCAGCGCTAAAATGGTGGATTACAAACATTGCGCAAAAACAGATAAATGAACTTAAAGAAATTGGCTGCAATCCACGCGGCAAAGCTTTAAACGACCCCCACAATAATTGCCCATGCGACGCCACTTTAATTCACGCATGTGGCTCTACAAAGAGCGAAACCAGAGATTAGGCCAGCCGTTACCTGGAATTTGCGGGGGCGGCGTCACGAACGCCGCAGCGTCGGCCACAGCAGAGCTAGAGCGGCGAATGCCGTCGCTGTAATCCAGCCGCGGGTCGGCAGAAAGAAAACGGAGAGGAGCGTCTTTCGAAGGGTGAGACAGCGTAACCTAGCCATCCTGATGTACACTCTTAGTCGCGTCCCGGATGGCGTCCTAGTTGTATGCGGTGGGCAGTCTCAATACCGTGATATAAGAGGCCCTGACAGGTTTCTTTTCCGTGACAAAACCTCAGGTGGTTGCATCACGCTTATATGCTGCACCAACGGCCAGTGTCACGGCTATAAACTAGCAGACAGCCTGACGCCAGAAATAAAATAAAAAAGGGGGGCAATCGTGAAGCTCCGAGCGATATGTGTGGCTTGCGGCGCATGCGCGTATTCCTCCTCACACAATCACCCACGAGCTACTTTTGCGGTGGCCGACGACGCGCGCCCGACGACGCGGCGAAAGCCGAAAAACCTTCAAAAATGTCTCGCCTCGCGCGCACATGCGCAGTAGGAGTGGATAAAAGTTCTCGCGCGGCGAGTTGTCGTACGACGTGATTTGTCTCTATCGCGCACGTGCGAGGAATTTCACCGCGGAGCAAGTTGGGGTCCCCCGCTTTGACTCCTGCTCTGTGTAGTTCATACTTAGTTCCGAGCGTTCACACTTCCTTGACCACGTTCGCTTCCGCTGACAGCGAGTGTGTGCTTCGAGGTTCGTGCAACAGTGGAAACAACTGCAAATGCGATGGGAATATTAGGGCCACCGGTCACGCAAGCCGAACAGCGACGACATTTCAAGCCGGCTCATGTGTGTATTGCGGCCATAGCCCGGTTGAACACGAAAGGATAGATCCCTGGACTTCTTGTTTTTTTTTTTTTTTCCGAGGGGTGGGGGGTGCAGACTGTAAAAAATAGGTGTTTGCAGACAATTAGTAAAGGCCATCAAATTATGCCTTTTTCGTCGTCGTAAGCAGCCCGCGCCAAAACCGTTCTCCGATACCCGGGGCCGTACGGTAAATTTGAAGGGCTTTATAGAGATGATTTGGTTTCCTTGTGCGACGGCCGTTTTGGGATCCAGGCGAAAAATGAAAACGCTTGCACATGTGATGCACTTCCGTTGCCGTAAAGAGTACCGTGGTGTCGTAAGAAATTGCATTTTTCCATGCGTTTCATTGTCCAGGTCAAGGCACATAAAACCCAGTTTGAATTTTGTATTTTTCAATATTCCATGGCCACTGCTTGCCATTTTCGGTAGGCGTAGCAAAAAGGTATGTAAAGTTTTTTTATAACTAGGTTTTCGCGTCATCGTTTCGGGTCGTGACTTTTCTGGCGCGTTGAGTAGTCTGGCTTCTGCGGCGATTTGTAAAGTTCATTACGGTGCGTTTAAGTGGTAAAGTTTTCACATGAAGCAACATGTATGAGTAACACCAGCACCGATCTTGTTGTGTTCGCCACAGCTGTCGTCTGTCTGGAGCGTCAACTCGCGGTTTGCAGAAACATGATAGCATTGGCAGCGCACACGCGGCGCGTCGCCGGCGTGGAGGTCGCTCGAAGTTGTGGCTTCTAATGTTGTTACAGATGAGCTGGCTGTTGCTCGGTGCGCGCAGTTTACCTATGCTGTATCAAAAGATATTGCTAGCAATTTTCTTCCATCTTTATTAAAATGTTTTGCGCCATACTATTGGTGGCAATTGTTTCATAAAAATAAACTAGGGCACATTACCCTCCGTATGTAACAGCGAACAGACTTTCTTTTCGACGTCCAATTGACGTGTCTCCGTCATATAAAATTATGGCAACGTTTTCTCGCACGCCTTTGCACTGAAAAAGCGCTCGGCCTTCCTATGTATATGAAGAAAACGTCCTTTTGGAGTGCGTTTGAATCTACAAGCAGTAAGAAAGAAATAATTGCCTAAACTACAGCGATGCACTTACCTGATTTATATTTTCGCATATCTGCTAACGCGTTGGTAATACTTCTGCTGCGCCCCTTCAGGCTATACTGTTTTACCACCGATAATAACGCCACCCTTTTGTACCTGGTCACTTATTAACCTGCCGTTTCTTCACGCAGTGCCAACACAACAAATTGCTACCCGTGACTCAACGTTTTTGAGATGTTTACAACGCTGTTTCGATTCCAGTGGTGCGAAATTCCAGAAGCAGCAGCTCCCGGCCCAAAGATTGCTTGGGGTGATTCTACAAAGGCCATCTACATCATCGGAAGTGGTGTACCTGGACCATAATTGAAGCCCAGAGAATGTACTTTTTATTTGTTTGGTATTATATTGCATGAAGGACATGAGATACCCGTCAGCTTTAGGCCAAACGTTGGGCGTTATACAGTCAGTAGCCTGAAAAAAGACGAGTTTCCTCCCTGTTTTGTAAACAGCAAGCTGCTGAAAATTCTATAAATAAAAACAATAATTTTATCTTGACAGGCCGTTATTTGCTCTTGCACAAAAATATTTTCATTTGTGTGTTCCATAAGGGCAATCTGCTAATATTTGTATTTGTTATTTCAGTATAAGTCGTTTGTGTTCATATTTGTATTTTGGATATCAAATAAAAAGAAAACATCGCTACTTCGACATGGTGTCATTTTGTAATTTTCATCTCACACTTGTGCATGCTCATGAATTCGAGAATGACAAAATACTTAACATTTACCTACCCAACTCAGTTCTCTGTTCGTGTCCCAAGCTTGTATGAGTATAAACTATCAGTTCAAGATCCGGATAGGTTTTAGGTATACAGACACTTGCTTTACAGCTTTGCTTGTAACATGGCATTATAAATAAAGGGAGTTTTTTTCGTGGTATGCGCATTCAGGCCTGATAAATCAGGTTGCAATGTACTGAGATTATGAAGGTAAAACCTCATTGCATAAAAACAGGTCATGAAGATGTTCCAGAAGGGCACAAATTAAAAATGATTTAGGGAAATTGCAGCCATTGCAACCCATTTATTTGTGGCATTGTTTTATACGGCTTAAACTTTCGATGCTCTAGGGTGCGTTCATCCCCAAGTGCTATGGTTTTGGTGAACTGCCTTGAAAGTATTGAAAATGCTGAACCGCGACCTTGCGCTTGGGCGTACAATAATATAACTCGTTAATAACGGAAGCGCGAATGAAACGAGGCCGAGAATTGTCTGCTAATGCGCCGCATTTTTATGCTGCTTCTCTTGAGTGTAAGTCTGTTAGAGCCAATTTTATTGGTTTTTCGAAGCCCGGTCCGTCCAATTATCTCCATTTACCCTATCAATCACTTACTTGCGCCAAATCTGCATATTTTGTAAATGAAGGGCGTAACAAGGATCAGCATTTCCGTATTTTTTACTGTCCTTGTTCTTTAGTTTTTCATAATTCTGTTCGACCAATTATCTCCATCTACGCTATGATAACGATTAAAAGCGTAATTTCAGCTAAATCTGCATTATTGTGGAAATGCAAATCGTTATACAGGTCGCCATTTTTCGTCATTGTTTTATATTTTTCCTAATTTTTAGTTTCTCAAAATTTTGTTTGACCAATGATCTCCATTTACGATATTATAATGAATAAAGGTGAAACTTCCGCGAAACCAGCATTTGTCTGGAAATGCAGGGCGTTACAAGTTACACGGCCGGGCGCTTATCTGGCCTGCGCGAGAAAACGCTAAGATATTTGTTGTGTGCTCACGATCCATAAAAGAAAACGCAGTATCTGGCCTCCCAATGGCTCTTTACCTGGGCGTCGACGCAGCAATTCTGCAGGCGTCGCGACACAATGTTAGGTAGAGTGGGTGATTTAATATTGCTTCATTACATTACCAGATGCGTATTTTACTACCGCACCCCTATTACAAAAACAAAGGTCAAAGCATGTAACCGCACCATCAGAAGAGCTACGACGAGCACAAAAAATTTAGTACACCATTTCATGCTTGGTATAATTGCCACTCGTGACGAGACAGCTCTTATTTGCAGTACAACAGTGCGCCTTACGTGTTAGTTATTTGCAAGCATTGTCATATGGGACACTTTCCACCAATGGCCAAGAATACTTTCGGTAACCAGGCAGAATACCTGTTACCAATTCCGTTTGCATCGATTGAATAAATCCCCGCACGGCGCATCATACTGTTGGAACGGGAACACAGCATGACAAAAGGTTTCCGCTCGTACCAGTGTACTTAAAATCCCGCAAACCATATAGTATTATGCCTCTTTGGTAGAGCGATTCAAAAACGGTGATCTAAAGAAAGCCACCCGCCGCCGAATGTGTTATTTAAGACTCATGCTTGACGCGCAACAGCATGCACAATACTTATAATCCCACGCTTGCACTTCCCAGCTGCCCGTGGGTCGTGGCGCAGTGGTTATGATGTCCGCCTCTTGATCGCCCCTTGATGTGTTGTAGTAGACCCAGGTTCGATTCCCCGTAGGGTTACGTGAATGTGCTTATGAATACTTTGTGTGTCTTGCATAACGTAGCGTATATTAGAGCATTCACCACGGGGTGCTGACGTTGGCCTGTCAATGCGGACGAAAAAAAAAACGGATAGAACCGATCCTGGCTGAGTGCATTGATTGTTTTTCTTTTTTTTTTTGATGAAAAGCAACAAGGCCGCTTATTTCAGCGGCCGTATGATTTGGGGGCCGCTCGTAAGCGGGAATATATTAGCATAACGGGCAAATAGAAAAATTACGGCTAGCGGCCCGCCGAACACATGGCCCGGGATTTAGGTGGCCCTCTAGTTAGGCGGCCCTCAATATGGCCGCTTAAACGCCGGGCCGCGTGTTCGGTGGGCCGCGTGTTTTGCGGGCCGCTTGTGCTCGAGGCCGCCTGAACTGCCGCTTTATAAGCGGCTTTAAATTGACGCGGCGGCCCGCCTGCATGCGGATCGTATAACCAGGAATTGACTAAGAGTGTACTAGCTTGAGGCTACACTCTTAGTCAATTCCTGGTTATACGACCCGCATGCAGGCGGGCCGCCGCGTCATTTTAAAGCCACTTATAAAGCGGCGGCTCAGGCGGCCTCGCGCGCAAGCGGCCCGCCAAACATGCGGCCCACCGAACACGCGGCCCGGTGTTTAAGCGGCCGTATTGAGGGCCGCCTAACCAGCGGGCCGCCTAACCAGCGGGCCACCTAAACACCGGGCCGTGTGTTCGGCAGGCCACTGGCCGTAATTTTTTTACGTGGCCCGTGATGCTAATCTATTCCCGCTTACGAAGTGGCCCCCAAATCATACGGCCCCTCAAATAAGGGGCCTTGTTGCTTTCCACCAAAAAAAAGAAAAAAAAACCAGCCAATCGGCCAGAATTGAGTCTATCCAGTTTTTTTTCTTTGCTCGCATTGCCAGGTCAACGTCAGCATCCCGTGACGAATGCTCTAACACATGTTACATCACACGAGACACACAAAGCCCACATAGGCACATACACACAACCCTGCGGAGACTCGAACCTGGGTCTACTACAACACATGAAGAGGCGGGTATCATAACCACTGCTCCACGACCCACGGGTTGCTGGGGGGTGCAAACATGGGGTTATAAGTATTCTGCATGCTGTTGCGCGTCAAGCAGGAGTCTTAAATAACACATTCTGCTGCGAGTGACTTTCTTTAGACCACCGTTTTCGAATCACGCTACCAAAGAGGCATAATACTACGGTTTGGAGGGCTTTAAGTACATTGTTACGAGCGGAAACCTTTTGTCATGCTGTGTGTCCGTTTCAACAGTATGATGCGCCATGCGGTGATTTATTCCATCGATAAAAACGGAATTGATAACAGTTCTTCTGCCTTGTAACCAAAAGTATTCTTGGCCATTGGCGGAAAGTGCCTCCTATGACAATGCATGCAAATAACTAGCACGTAAGGCACACTGTCGTGCTGAACATAAGAGCTGTTTGGTCACGAGTGGCAAGTATACCAAGCATTAAATGGTGTACTGAATTTTTTCTGCTCGTCGTAGCTCTTCTGATGGTGCGGTTACATGCCTTCACCTTTATTTTTGTAAGAGGGGGCGGTAGTAAATTACGTCTGTGGTAATGTAATGAACCAATAATAAATTACTCATTCTATATAACATTGTGTCGCGACGCCAGCAGAATTGCTGCGTCGCCTGAAGAATTGGGGATCTCGAGCACACAAAGAATATCTTAGCATTTTCTCGCGCAGACCGGATAGGCGCTCGGTCGTGTAACTTGTAACCCCCTGCATTTCCAAAAAAATGCAGTTTTCGCGGAAGTTCCACCTTTAATCGTTATAATATCGTAAAGATCATTGGTCGAACCAAATTATGAGAAACCAAAAAATTAAAAAAATATAAAAAAATAACGGAAACTGGCGAACAGTATAACACCCTGCATTTCCACAATAATGCAGATTTTGCGGAAATTCCACTTGTAATCGTTATCATAGCGTAGATCAAGAGAATTGGCCGAACATAATTTTGAAAAACGAAAAACCAAGAAAAATATAAAAAGTACGGAAAATGGTGAGCCGTGTAACGCCCTTCATTTACAAAAAAAATGCAGATTTGGCGCAAGTAACACCTGTGATCATTATAATAGTGTAAATGGAGATAATTGGACGGACAGGACTTAGAAAAATCAAGAAATTTGGCTCTAAAAGACTCACACTCAAGAGAAGCGCCATAAGAATGCTGAGCATTAATAGACAATTCTCTTAATTCCTGCAATTTTTTTAAGTGGCCTCATTTAACTCGCGCTTCCGTTATTAACGAGTTATATTATTGTACGTGGAAGCGCAAGGTAGCGGTTAAGCATTTTCAACATTTTCAAGGCCGTTCACCAAAACCATTGCACTTGGTAATGAACGCGCACATGTCCATCTGAAGTTTAGACCGCATAAAACCATGCCGCCAATAAATGGGTTACAATGGCTGCAATTGAAATAACACATTCGTGATTTGTGCACTTCTGGAACGCGTTCATGACCTCAGTTGTCATGCAATGAGGTTTTACCTTTATAATCTCAGTGTTTTGCCACCTGATCTATCAGGCTTCAATGCACATACCACGAATTAAAAAAAAAAACTCCCTATATTTATAATGCCATGTTACAAGCAAAGCTGTAAAGCAAATATCTGCATACCTTAAACCTATCCGGATCTTGAAGTGATAGTCTACTCATACGAGCTTGGGACATTAACAGAGAGCTGAGTTGGGTAGGTATGTAAATTTTAAGTATTTTGTCATTCTCGAATTCATGAGCATGCACAAGTGTGAGATTAAAATTACATGAATGACACCATGTCGAAGGAACGATGTTTTCTTTTTATTTGATATCAAAAATACAAATACGAACACGAAATACTTATACTGAAATAACAAATACAAATATTAGCAGATTGCCCTTATGGAACACACAAATGAAAGTATTCTTTTGTGGAAGAGCAAATAAGGACCTGTCAAGATAAAATTATTCTTTCATTTATGGAATTTTCAGCAGCTTGCTGAACAGGGAGGAAACTCATCTTTTTTGCAGGCTGCTGACTGTATAAAGCCCAATGTTTGGCCTAAAGCTGACGGGTATACCTCATGTCCTAATGTAATATATTACCAAACAAAGAAAAAGTACTTTCTCCGGGCTTCAATTACGGTCCAGGTGAGGTGAGGTGACTGTGAGAGGGAAAGAGGTTCCCAGCCTGCACCCCATATGTATCGCAGGGAGAGAAAGGGAAGAGGAGGAGGTAGAAATAAACCACTTCCGATGATGTAGAAGGCCTTTGTAGAATCCCCCCCAGCAATCTTTGGCCCGGGAGCTGCTGCTTCTGGGATTTCGTCGCACTGTAATGGAAACAGCGTTGTAAACATTTCAAAAACCTCGAGTTACGGGTAGCATTCTGTTGTGTTGGCACTGCGTGAAGAAAAGAAACGGCAGTTGAAAAAGTTACCAGGTACAAAATTGTGGCATTATTTATCGGCGGTAAAACAGTATAGCCTGTAGGGGCGCAGCAGAAGTATCACCAACACCTTAGCAGATATGTGAAAATATCATAAATCAGGCAAGTGCATCGCTGTAGTTCAGGCAATTATTTCTTTCTTACTGCTTTATATTCAAAAGCTCTCCAAAAGGACGTTTTCTTTATATACATAGGAAGGCCGAGCGCTTTTTCAGTGCAAAGGCGTGCGAGGAAACTTTGGCATAATTTTATTTGACGCCGGCACGTCAATTGGACGCCGTAAAAAAACCCTGTTCGCTGTTACACGCGGAGGGTAATGTGCCCTAGTTTCTTTTTATGAAACAATTTCCACCAATAGTACGGCGCAAAACATTTTATGAAAGGTCGAATAAAACTGCTAGCAATATCTTTTGCTAAAGCATAGGTAAACTGCGCGCACCGACCAACAGCCAACGCATCTGTAACCATAGCCTCCTGTATAACGTCTTTACAGGAGGCTGAGTAATAACATTAGAAGCCACCGCTATGAGCAACCTCCACGCCGGCGCCGCGCCGCGTTTGCGCTGCCAATGCATCATGTTTCTGCAAACCGCGAGTTGACACTCCAGACAGACGACAGCCGTGCCGAACACAACAAGATGGGGGCTGGTGTTACTCGTGAATGTTGCTTCATGTGAAAACTTTACCACTTAAACGCACCGTAAGAAACTTTCCAAATCGCCACAGGATCCAGACTACTCAACGTGCCAGAAAATTCACTAGCCGAAACGACGACGCGAAAACCTAGTTACGATAAAACGTTATAACTTTTTGCTACTTTTACCGAAAATGGCAAGCAGTGGCCATAGAATATTTAAAAATACAAAATTCAAACTGTGTTTTATGTGGCTTGACCTTGACAATGGGACGCGTGTAAAAATGCAAATTCTATATGGCACCACGGTATACTCATTACGGCAACGGAAGTACCCCACATGTGCAAGCGTTTTCGTTTTTCTCCTGGATCCCAAAACGGCCGCCGCACTGGGAAACCGAATCCTCTCTATAAGAACGTCAAATTTACCGTACGATCCCGGGTATCGGAGAATGGTTTTGGCGCGAGCTTCTTACGGCGACGAAAAAGGCATAATTTCATGGCCCTTACTAGTTGTCTGCAACGCTAATTCTTACAGCCTGCGCCCCCCACCCCTCGAAAAAAAAGAAATCCAGGGACTTACCTATCCGCTCGTGTTCAACCGGGCTATGCCCGTAATACACACACCAGCCTGCTTGACGTGGCGCCGCTGCTTGGCTTGCGTTCCCGGTGGCCGGTGTAACAGGGTCGGTGTAACAGGAGAAGCAACTGCAGTTGCTTCCCCTGTTACACTGATTTCGGTGCAAACATTTGATGTCAGCGGAAGCGAACGTGGTCAAGAAAGTGTGAGCGCTCGGAACTGAGTATGAACTATACAGAGCATGTGTCAAAGCGCGGGACCCCAACTTGCTCCGCGCTGAAATTACTCCATACTGCGCACGCACGCTAAAGACAAATCACCGGACCACAACTGCCACGCGCGAACTTTTTTCCACTCCTACTGCGCATGTGCGCGCAAGTTTTTTTATGTTTTTTTTTGCTTTCGCCGCGTCGTCGGGCGCGTGTCGTCGGCCGCCGCAAAGGAACGTTGCGGGCCATTGTGTGAGCGGGAATACGCGCATGCGCCGCAAGCCACACATATCGCTCGGAGCTTCACTATTGCCCCTCTCTTTTTATTTATTTTCTGGCGTCAGGCTGTCCGCTAGTATATAACCATGACACGGGTCGTTGGCGCAGCATATAAGCGTGCTGTAACCACCTCAGGTTTTGTCACGGAAAAGAAGTCTGTCAGGGCCTCTTATATCACAGTATTGAGGCTGCCCACCGCATATAAATAGGACGCTATCCGGGACGCGACTAAGAGTGTACACCACCGCGCAACACAAGCGCAGACACCGACACAATTCGGCATGTGAGATTAGTGATTCCCATTTATATCGACATAAACTAGTTAGTTTAGAAAGTTTGAGAATTGCGAGAAATCTGAAGTAACTCTTATAATCGCTATTTATCCGAACCAGTTCTCACTTTCGCCCTTTGCAATACCTCTTAAAACACAACGGAATTGGTATTCACCAATTTAGAAAACGGAGTCCCATTTTTTGCAAGCGGTGAGCAAAAGGTAGTGTTTCTCTAGCGGCCATGTGTCTGCACGTGGCCTCTATATTTTGTTTTCCCGCCCTGCAAACGAATCCTTATCGTATCTTTGCCGCACGGCCACTTAATTCCGTAGGGTCCGGGTTACCAGGAGGTGCTGTAGAGCAAGTTAATCAAGCCGTGCGAAGGAAGCGCGCAATGGACGCGAAGCTGCGATTAAACAGGCCCAAAACAACCGTCGTTAAAGCAGACAACAAAGCCGGCGCAAAGGGTCCCGCCGACGCGCCCGATGGGGTGAGCTCTCTCCGGGGTGCGGGAACGTGGGTAATGGCGCCCATTCGCCGCGTCATCTATACTGTGCTTCGTCGCAAAAAATAACTTCCATACAATGAATCAGTAGTATATAGAACCTCTTTTGGCAGTGACAAAGCTGTGTAATGCTTAACGCATGTATACGTTAATTAGTTGTTCATTGGGTGCGTATATGCAGGCTCTTCGGGGAGAGAGAGATAGAGAAAATTCTTTGATGATACTGAAGAGGTCAGCCCTGCATAATTCTGGGCTTGCTACGTCAGATGGTTTGTGAACATGTGATGAGAGGTAAATGCTAACACGAATAATATAAATAAGAAAAGGAAAAACGAAAGCAAATCCACCAGACGGGCAAACGCACACACATAAAAAACGACACAGGTAGTAACAAGCTGGAGTCGAGTCCAGAGTCTCCAAGAAAATGCACAAGAGCTTTAAAACCCCGCACCGCACAGCCTTCGCTATTCCAGGGGCCTAAAAAGTCTTCATACTGACAGTTCTCCCCCGTAGGAAACTTCGTGCTGTCATTCGCGTCGAGTTGAAACGTGAACAAACACAGAACAGGTGTTCAGTGTCCTCTCGCACACCGCAAAGGAAACACGGAAGTGATGCCACCACACCGGTTTTGTTAAGGAAGCTTTTGGTATAGGGTACTTTGAGGCGCAGGCGAGTGTAGCACACTCTGTTTGCCTCAATAAACCGTGAGGTTTACGAAACGTACACTCCGGGTCGAGAGCGTAAAGGGAGCCGTGCTGCAGGTCTGGGTTTCACCAGTGCTGCAATTGCATGCGTCATCCAAGAGTTGTGACTATTCCGTTGACGCCTTCTTTGGATAAGGGTAGTTGTGTTGTGGAGCTCGGGGAATGGCCCTCGCGCGCTAGCCGATCAGATAATAAAGTTTCCAGTAATTTCACAGTGTCCTGCCAACCACTGCAACGTAATAGTGTGTCGTTTGCGCAATGCGTCTATGTGTATGACGTTGATTTCTCAACCAGTTGGCCTTGATTACTTCCTCGCTTGAGAAGAGCTTGTAGCGCAGAGCGGGAGTCAAGAAAGTCTACCCAGGGTTTTGGAGGGTAGTCCTTGACAATTTGCAGCGCAGTTCTCACTGCTGCCAGCTCTGTTTTTGTAGCCGATGTCCTGTGGCTGAGCTTCTGGTTCACAGAGGCCCTCGAAGATGCTGCCCGTACACCTACGGTGGAAGATTCGGAAGTAACTGACCCATCAGTATTTACGTCAGTGTACCCGCCATAGCAGCGAGATAAAGGTCAAGGCCGTGTGTAGTTGTACCTCAAGGCCGGTAAAGTGTGTAGTAAAGTGTGTAGTGAAGGCCGGTGAAGTGTGTAGTAGGTCAAGGCCGGAGGAGGCCCCGCTGACTTTTTGCCGATTCCAGGCACTGTTGTTGTTATTGACCGCGTAGACCATGCCATGCCAAGGCGGCAAGTCGAGTCTAATGGGCCGTTGATAGTATGGCGGCAGGAATTCCTGCACATGATTTGTGGAGCTATCGGCTAAAGGATGGGAAGCGAACCGCAAACATGGCGGAGGCAGACACGGATATTTTCTTGTAGTAGTAGTACCCTGGCCGAGAGGCATCTCGCTTCACAAAGTGTCCGGCTCTACGTGGACGTGACCAGACTGAGGAACGGTGTCGACATCCCCAGGCACAACTCGGGGAGCTGGGATGTAAGCTGCACTCCCATCAAGGTACGCAGCGATTGGCCACTGGAGGGATCGGCCTAAATGATTCTAGGGAAGCCGAGTTTTGTTAATTAGGGGTTCTGGCCACTCATCACATTGGTGAACTTGAAGCTGGAAGGCCGAGGGCGATGTGGTCATCACGACTCATGTTCGGTCTTTAAAATAAGTCTTTTGTTTAACTAATGCAGGACGGTCACTAACCGGAAGTTGCCAGACTAACAAAATGTTTGCTACCTTCATTATACAGGTGAACGCGTTGTGATAGTACGCGCTTGAAATGATGAGCTTCGAATTGCATTTCAAGTTGCCTAGTTTTTTGGGCAAAGAGAATGACGTTCACGAAGAGGAAAGCCGATGTGTGTCCTTTCCTATATTATTCAATGTCTTGCTCCTACTTGTGATGATGTTTAACCTCATCTACTGGATCACACTCTGTGCTATAGAAAAGTACTGCAGGAGGCACCCACGTGTGAAAGTGGCCACAGCCCGTAGGCTAAGGCGGCAAAATTTCGTTCTGCGCTCGATCACGCAGCGGCCGCTCATCGAGCATCAAGCAAGCGACGCGCTCAAGGGAGCCTCGAGGCCTCTGATGTTAGCGTAGCCGGAAAAGCTCTGCCGTTTTCCCCGTGATTTACCAGGGTTAGTGCGAGAGTTCCGCTGGGCGAAAACACCGGCGTCAGTGTCGGAAGCAAAGAAACCGCCTACGCGAAAATCGTAGCTTCGCATGGCGCGAGCAAAGAACCGCAACGCTATGGAACACTGGCACGCGCAGCACCGCTTTGAAAACGGAGAGTTGCACCTGTGGGCGCGAGAGAAGTGTTATACGCGTTCGGTAGTGGCATGCCGCCTAAGCATGCACCCCGACCACTTCACATATCGGCGCAAGGCGGGTTCGATTCCCGGCGGCGGCGGCCGCTTTTTTGATGGAGGCGAAAAGGGGAAACGCCCGTGTGGTCGAGATTTCAGCGCACGTTAAAGGACCCCTGTGGTCAACATTAATCCGCAGCTCTCCACTACGGCCCGCCTCATGGCCTCTGTGGCGTCGGTGAGTTAAACCCCACAATCAATCAATCAGATCAGCAGCCCAAGAGCCGCCATTGCTCGCAGCGTCATAAAGACGCACTCAGTGTCGTTCAGTTGAACATAACGCTTTTTATTGAGAACTCATTAGAACTGGCCTCTCGTGTCCTCGAAGGTTTGCTTTTTTTATCGAGTTGATCATTCTTTGTTCCGTTTAGTGAATCAGTCTGTTTTAGTCAACCACTCTAACTTCGGCTGGAGCCTAGCGATTTTCTTTCACGTAAAAAACGTTTCTTGAGTAGTCTTCTAATTCTCCAACCTTTACGCCCACCACGGGATAATATCTGGACCTATCATTTCTTTCCGCCCCCTCTTTTTGTTCTGTCATTGTTTCCTTTCTTGGTTCATCATTTCCTTCCAGGCAAAGCCTGGAGCCCGCCCCAGTGCGCAGTTCCCCGGGCCACTAATTCTTCGAGGTCTGGGCCGGGGAACAATCCTGGCCATGAATACTGCCGCCCAAGGCACCCTAAATGACGATCTACCCTGCAGGGGAAAGTTCCATGGCATTTCTCCTCACGTGTAGTCCTTCATTTATACAATGTGGTACGACGATAATTGGAACACTTTAGTTTTTTTCCCTGAGCGAACTGCTGCTTGGTTTGCGTTGAAACTTCACACGAAGGTCGCATTTTGGTCTATTTTGTTTTGACACCAGGAAGAACGACGGTACTTGCCCTTTTATTCTGAAAATAAATAAAAACGATTTTTGCCTATATGTAAACGGCGGCCGATTTCTACATGCCGGCCAGTGTAAGCTGATTTTGGAATGACAGCGCCACCTGGGGTACGCAGAGCGAAACGGACGATGGGGATTCACGCTCCTATCACGGCAGGAGGGAGTCAAATTTGGTAGCAGGCGATCGGAAAATATGAAAGCAGGTTTTCTGATCGTCTGCCACTACATTTGCCTCCTTCCGCGGTAGAATTAAAGGAGCCAAATGATGTTGCAGACGATCAGAAAATGTGAAAGCAGGTGGGGAAACTAATCCAACGTTTATTGGCAACGGCGAACCGTGGGAATATTTTATTATGATTGATATTAGCTGTTATGTAACTATAATTGATCATCTCAAACTAGGGAGAAAACATTTTTCGATTGTCTGCTACCTCATTTGGCTCTTTCCACCGTGAATACCCATTGTCTGTTTCGCTCTGGATACCCCAGGTGGCGCTGTCGTTCCACGATCAGCTTGCACTGTCTCACATGTCCCAATCCGCCGCATTTTTTTTGAACAAGCGAACATCGTTTTTATGCATTTTCACTATAAGCAGGTAAGTACCGTCATTGCTCTCGGTGTCAAAAAAAAAAAAAACACAGAGAACCCAATGCGACTTTCGTGTAAAGTTCGAGCGTGAGCCGAGCAACGGTTCGCTCAGGAAAACTCTTATAATGTTCAAATTATCGTCGTGACACCCTGTAGTTACGTGGATTGGCTTTGGCCTAAGCACCCCGCTCAAGATAAACTACTAGGACACTTGCGACCACTCCGACGAAAAAATTTTACATCCACGTGCAATGCAGCCATATGGCTACGGAGGAAAGCTGTACAGCTTTACAGCTGTGCAGATTCAAAGAAAGTGGTATAGCTTTTTACTTTATTATTTTTTTACATAATACTGTGGACCAAATTAATGGTCCAAGTAGGACGGGCAAAACATTTCTGTAGCCGTGGCTGCATTTCTGGTAGATGTTAATTCGACTTTCCTTTTGTAAAAACTCGCCTGAACGCGGAAGTCAGCTGTGTAAAACTTCGCGTGCGAGACCAAAAAGCACGGTTCGGTTAAATAACCTGCACTTACAAAAGCCTTCAGATTTGTTGCATGGTTCCTTTGGTGTGCAAACTTTTGACCTCTGACTTTTTATACTTCTGACGTTAGTATTACCAGACTGCAGGCGGCCTTTCCTTTCAGGGGAATGTCATGTGCCATACGTAGCGTCTCGCTGGATGTTGCCAGATGAAGGGAATTAAGCAGGCATTACAAACTATGTCTACCGTCTCTGTGTTACGTAGATAAAAAAGCTGGTCCTCTTTGAGTTATCGCAGGGGCATAGGTCTGATCAACTTTTTACATCGTAGTCCTATTTCATTGAATAATACAATACGCACTATTGGTTCCAATCAAAGCTTCAGTATTCGAACGTTTTGACGTGATCGCGATTAATGCGCGTAGTGAACGTTAGGCTGATGTGTTTCTATCCTATGAGGAGTGTGCACATTTGAGGATAGTTTAAGTTTGCCTTTTATTATTGCAATACCGGCCTTGCTTCGCTTTCCCACACTTTGCCTTGGTATAGGCCTGGGGACATAGGTAAAATGTCAGCTAACCGAAGTCCCCAGCACATTTTGGGGCTAGCGCTTGGATACAGTTGAGATGTAGTAAAATCACATCGCAAGCGTAAACTTTCCAATTGTGGCACTATCTTATATGCAGTCGTCTCGCTATAACGAATCACGTGGGACAACCGAAAATCGTTCATTGTTTTGAAATATTGTTCTAATACAAAACAGGCGGTTTTAAACCAGTGCTCAAACCTAGGAATATAAAATGACGTACGTCAGCAGTAGACGCGTGTGCAGATAGGCAAACTCCCGAAGAAAAATGGTGCGCTGACTTCAAAGCTACTTTATTTCAAGAAATTAGTTATTTTCTTCCCGTGCGTGAAACACGCACGACTGATTAGGAATGTCTCTACATATTCCACCTTGCACAACGCCTCATTGGGCACGCCAATGTATCGAGCGATGAAAGTGCGGAATTTGTTCATGTGCAAAACATCGATACACGCGCCCTCCACCTACGCGCCCTCCACCACTAGCACCCACTCGCGCTCACGCTCACCATTCGCCGTCACCACTCGCACTTACTCGCGCTCGCGCTGACCACTCGTCGTATCCTCTCGCACGCGAATATGTGCAGCAGACCCTCCATAGGGAATGAAACCGAACAGAACAGTATTAGTGCAGTACGTGGTCAAAACGCCATCCAAATCATATTCCTAAATCAACACGCCACCAGAGAATTAATTCCAGGGTACCCCATCGCAGGAGCTCACTGACGAAATATTTAAGAAGCTAAAAGCAATCCCGCGATTAACAACCATCACAGCGAGCGGCTCCTGCGAAAAATAGCCAGCAGCGAGTACAATAGTGGGGCCCACCACGGTAAGCCCCACAAATGGCGCTAGTAGTGCGAGTGCGCTCGCGAGTGGTGAGGGGGGTTGCGGCTCGCACTCGCGAGTGGTAAGTGGGGCTCGCCGCGAGTGGCGTTCGAACTCTCGAGTGGTGAGCGGGGCTCACTGGGCGTGGGGCTCGCACTCACTTGCACTCACACTCACCAGTCCAAAACGACGGCGAGGCTCAATGACCATGAGTGGTGAGGAGGGGCGTGAGTGCACTCGCGGGTGAGCCTGCGGACGTATGGCCGCATTAGAGGTATCACCATCACCACCTGGTGACAGCAGTACGTCCAATCCATCCGGCTCTTACGGCGTCATTCATAAGCCCGGTATATGAGGCGTTTAGCTCAGCGTTTATTTCGCATATCCGGACCATGTAACACCTAAAAAGAGGGTGCGCTGCTCTTCCGTGACGGCGCCACCATTGGTGGCGCCGTCATCTTCTTTACAGGGTTAGTGTTATAGTAAAAACTGCGCAAATGGACGGGACGGATGAAGAAGGACAGCAAGACAGGCGCAGTGCGTCCCGTCCCATCCCGTCCATTTGCGCAATTTTTACTGTAACTATGCAACACCAACTAGCCCAAGAACATGCTTTACTTAGCTTCAGGGTAGGTGTACCGCAGCTGCCTACTACACAGGCTCCAGCATGGGGAGCAGTATAATTCAGCGATCTCAATTCGTTGGGCTGATAGCTGTGAATTCTTTTAATTGTAAACGAGGACAATGGCGTGAAACGTCTCAAGCACGAGCAAGTTTTAGACGCATCTAAGCAATTCGTCTAAAACGTAAGTCGTCAAGCTGACGTGTAAACACCCGTGCACAACGAGTCTTCCGCCGTTGCAATGGGTGGTTTTAAATATCTTTTATTTAAGGCTCTGTATTGTAAACGTTAGCGCAACTGCTTGAAGCAAGAGCCCCTGTGGGGTTAAAAAACTAGGCAAAAGGGAAGCGTTTACGTACGCTGGCTTGTTCTTGCTACCCCGTGCTTGCGAAGCAACTCATGCTTATTTGAGAAAAAAGAGCGTGCTAATGAATGTTTTCATAAAACTTGCTTAGCAAATTGACAGCTGAGAATAACGCTGTTTTCACGGAAAGAAGTGTTTTCAATACAAGGAAGTAGCATTTGGCCATAGCGAAATAAAACGCAATCAGCGATGTTGCGGCATTGCCATCCCGCCGCTGGCAACCAACCAGTTGTTACATACGGGACGGAGTCCCAGCACCGGGCTCCGTCTCGCCTCCGTCATGTGTGTGGTAGCGTGGTGAAGAGCGGCCAGCAAATGTTGCTGCTTGCCTAGTGACGACGACCAGATGCCGAAGGCAAACTTAAGTGGCTTACAGCATGGCGAGAAATGAGCCGAAGAAATACAAAAACGGTGCCCTTACGGGCGAGGGTACATCACAGGACTCGAGCAGAGTGACAGCCTGGAGTCGCTGCTCCAAAACGAATGCACTTTTGCACACGACGCGAACATAGTACAGATACATTCAACACTCTTTCCAGACTTCGTGAGGGGTCGGTAGTAGCGGCGTCCGCCGAGTGAGAGAGGGGAGAAAGGAGATCTCGATGCGGCGTCCGCCCCGCCGGATCACGTCTCAGCTTTCCGCGTCTGCCACCACCGAAGTTTAATCACACTGACTGAGAGGCGCCCTTGCGCAGGCCGTTTTGCAACTTGTTGTGATCTGTTGCCTCTCGCTACAAGCTTGAGTCACCGACAGACAGGCACCAACGCGCAAGGTGCACTAGTGGTAGGCTCTGCCACAAAGCACAAGAGCGCTGCACGAAGCTTGCAGCACAGCGGCGCGCTCAGTCGGACAAGCTTCACCACCGGAGGTCTAAATTCCGATGGGTAAGGGTCTTCAACGGTTGTCCGGAGGGATGCTCTCGAAAAGGAGTGCTCGACAGACTCTCGACTACAGGCCTGGGCTGCACGACACCGTGCTGGGGCTTCACCAGGCCGGTCGCTGGACGAATAGTGGCTTCACAGGAACGTACAAACCAGTAAGAAGAGAATACCACAAATTATCTCAATTTTGAGGAGATTATTTAAACCTTGATATACAATGAATAACCTGCAATACATTGTTTTACTTAAAGGGGTACTGACACAAATTTAGAAGGCGAGATAACTTCGGAGATAGATTAGTGCGAACATGCATACATAATCTGCAACATTTCAACAGTAACTACACCATAGAACATTTCTAAAATCAATTTTAAAGTTTGCGAAACGCAACCAAGCAGCCAGTGGAGGACCCCGCGCAATCGACATTCCGTGGACGTTGAGTAAATAAACAACATCCAAACCCGTCACGAATTAGTGCTGGCCCTGTACGCACTGCCGGCGTTTCTTGCCGGCTCGGCGCTCCGATCAGAGGTCGGAACTTCTGCTTTCTAAGGCCCCTGTATTTTCAAGAAAAATACAGGGGCCTTACTGCTCCGAGCAACGAACGATCCGATCGTAGGCGGTGCAGGCGCCGGCATTTCGTTGGCTCATCGGGCTGCTGGCCGCGGCCTAAATTCTGCAACGATTGCAGGCACTTTATTTTGATTGCTTTTTATTACACTGTACGCGAAAACGCGCCGGAGACACGAAAAGCGCACTGACCGAGTCGCACCGTCGCTGTGCAGGCGGTGGCCACGGCCGCGAAGTGGCGCAGGCTGGCGCAGGTAGCTCGAGCGATAGCTTGTATATCGCTGCACGAAATGTGACTCAAGTCCTATCCATGCACCACATACGAGAAAGGAGTTAATGATGCGTGGGCGGGTTGCATTAAAAATCGTCCTCGGTGCCGCTTATGAGAGCGGGAATCGAATATCCGCCGCAGTATCAAGCCTAACACATCTGTAGGCGGACCTGCAGGCAGACGGGCCGGCTGCTGCTAGCACGCGTCTCCCCACCCACTGTCTCGAACGTCCCGCGTCGTTCTCAAACTGTGGCAGCAATTTGCACTCGCAGCGCCTGCGTCACGTCCACGGTTGCTTTTTAATTAAGCGTCTAACGGGATCAGTACGTTCACAGAAACTGGCGGCGACGCGGAATGAGAGTCCAACGGCAGGTCCGCTCTGTGATATCCGTCAGACGGTCACGTGGACAGCTTTGTTTATACAAAATGTCACGTTTCGCTTCACCCACTGGAACCGAAACTGTGACGGGCCGCATTGAAAACCTCTCTAAAGAAACAACCGCCGCACGCTGAAGCAAATGAGGTTTCCACACGTGATAAGTAGGTCATTTATCGCAACAAAAAAAAAACAATATGGAAAATGTTTGTGTCAGTGCCCCTTTAAATTGCACTTTTGTGGAACACAAACCCACTAAACAGTAATATTACGAATGATCTTAGATATGACAATATATGAGAATAAAATTGAGAACCTGATATTCAATTTGCGACCTGAAAAAGTTTTCTTGACTTGAATTATCCACTTCATCTGAGACGTATCACATTCAGGGAACTAAGAAATGCTTAACTTTCGAGGAATGAATGAATGACTTTATTGCAGAGAAGAGGGAATGGAAAAGAGGACTGGGAAAGACGTCACTAATTTGTTGTACATCTAAGTAACGTTGTAGTGTCCCTGTCAATGTAGCTGTTTGTCGAGGTACCGTTGGAGCAACAGACACACACTGGCCTTGCCATGAGGGGAGGGGATGCCCGGCATAGTTCTTGTTGGCACATTACGGCTGGTCCGGAAGGATGGAAGCGTACCATTGTTCATTTATCACTGATAAACTTGAAATGGCCGTCCGTCAGCCATTGAACCATTTTATAGGGATCATTTTAGGGGAAATTCTTAGACTTTTTTTAACGTTTCGGGGTTGTCCCTAACATAGTCGACATGCTTTAACGCCGACGTCGGAACCGTCACGCTTGCGCGAAACTGCCCACGGCAGTCTGAGAACGCTGCACATGACCAAATAATTTGAAACAAGTTTGGTGTCTTTTTTAAATGCAGAGCATTTCAGTAACTCACGATGTCACCCGCGTTGGCGTCCGTAGTCCGCATCGCTCCCCCTACACTATATAAAAAAATAATACTTACCGGCGCCAGGTTTCGATGCCACGACTCTGCGGGTAGAACGCAAGGTACACGTCGCTCTAACCACTGCGCCACAAAGCCGACACAGAATAGAAGGTTACGAACGCGCCTTATATCCTTGACTCATTCAACCGTCGGCCACAGGTGCGCCCTCTCCCCCGCATCCTCCTCGCCTTCTCTGCGCTCGCAACACCCTCTCTCGCCGCGTTCGGTTCGGGCGCACAACAGGTGGGGACGTGCGCAACACCCCGTCCACAAAAGGCAAAGTCCACTGCAGGCAGCTGATAAGGTCCCTGTTCGAATGATTACTCCTACTACTCGCCGAACGCGGTCGTGCAGTGCAAGTTTACGCGGACTACGCGTCCCCGTTACCGGAATGCTGTCTAGCGCGTACATCATTGAGGTAGCTGTGGACGACGCAGCTCAACATGCGGAGGAAGAGGAGCCTCCAGAAGTGCGTGCGTACAACGGCAGAAACAACATGCATGCTGCGTCTGCTTTGTAACAAGGTCGAATGTAGCGCTGGCGACCACCAATTCTTGCGATGCATTGAGAAGCTCGGGTACGCTTTTCTGGGGTGCAGATGCGAATGCAAAACAGCCGAGTGCAACACATGTTCTTTCTTCTGCAATAATAAAAGTTTCTTTTTTCTGCGAATTATTTTGCCTTTATTACGAAATCTCCCCTGTGCAATAGTGCTTTTGTTAGCACCACTAGCTGTTATTTCAGGGACCTGGGTAAAAATTTTCTGCATTTGACTTAAAGGGGCTCTGAAAGGCATTTTGAGCACACTAAATGAAGTGGCGCAATCGTTAGATTGGGTCGTCAAGGTCATCTGGGCCAAGTATTACTCTTTTACGCGCAGCGGAAAGCTCACACTTTTGTTGCAAAGTTTGTGGCTTTTTTCTCACCCTTTCCTTCGTGTTTTTGGACGCCGCCATCTTCACATGTCTACATCATCGATTCCCCGATGTTCGTCATGAGCTAGACATCCTGCTATTGGGCGGCTTTTTCACGCACTTCCGGCAAAGAGATGAGTCGTCTGCTCAGCGTCGACTCGCCGGCTGATCTGCCAGCTTAGTGCCGGAGTGCTTGGACATTTTACGACAAACGAAACAAGTGTAAACAAACGCTTAACCGTTCGTATTGAATGCAACGCGGCCATAACACGACATGGATATTCTCTTACCGGAGTACGTTCCATAAAGAAAGCGTTGAAGCCCCGTGGCACTTCTTTCGTGCAATCGCAGAGAACGCCCTGAGCCGAATGCCCGGGTTTGACGGATACATTTTTTTTTCACTTCAAAACAATCCAGAGATGCGTTTCGAACGAACACAACGTCACAACATGCGTTGCAAGTCTGAACCGCGATTGACAGACGATGGGTTGCCTCCTCCTTCCCGTCGTAAATTCGGCACTCACCTCGCGCACGGTTTGCGGGGACGAACAGCAAGTCACTTAACTCTAGCGCGCAAGCCGAGATGGCTTTTAGCCACGCACACTGCACATACCCCATGCGAGGTTGAGTCGTACGTCGCTCGAGAAAGATAATCCAGACCATGGGAAGCACTATCCACCCGCAGAAGCACAACGTCGCATTTCATCGCGAAACAAAGGCGTCCACAACACACACACCATCGCCTCCTGTAATGCCAAACGCATCTCACACTTCCTAATGAGAGTGAGTGGTACGTCTGCAGTGCCCACATATCGCGAGGTGGGGCCTTGAGCTGAACCGGGATCACGCAACCGTAACTGACCTCTGGGGCGGTTTGTGTTTTGTTGCCAAGGCAACCAATGTTTGAGATTGTCAAAGAAAGGCGCTCGCTCAAGCGCTAGAAAGCTCAGAGCCGCGCCGGAGCATGTTTTGCCAACGTTGCCGCTCTCCACCACGCGTCGCCCCAAGCTGAACTGGTCACATGATTGAAGCGTTTTGTGCACGGGTTCTGTATCGGTTTAAAATGACGTTTTCACATGGCGCCGGCAGGAATTACCACCACCGCAAAATAAGACCCGGCACCAGCGGGGCCACATCTGATACGGCGCTTTTTGGATAAAAAGTGCGCGGTGCATGAAAGGGACCGAGCGCAAGATCCTCCCCAGCGGCTGCGAGTTCGCCGCCGATTAAAAGTCACGTGCTGCACTGCAGCAACGCACACCGCGAAAGGGCAAGGCCAGGCCACCGCACACATGCGGCCAGATTTTTCGTTCGCTTATCCATCCTTGAGCGGAGTGCGGAATTCATGGTGTCAACAAATCTTGCCACTAGTTATATTTTAGCCCAGCAGTAGTTTAGCCAAGTACACAAACTTGAAAGGGGACATTTCGCGTGATTGGAAATGTCCCAAACCTGCGAAACCTGCTTCAGGAAAAACAATGCAATTGGGAAAGTCAGGCGCCTACAGGCCACTTCTCGCGCTGAGAGCTGCGATTTGAGCTCTCGTCAAAGCCCTGAGCTTTCCCCTTCTTTAATCGCACCTTAGGTGCGCCCGTTCTCTGAAAGGTGCTGCGACCAGTCTAGAGGACATCGGCCTTCTTCCGAGACGTATCTTGAGCGCGCGGAGAAAACGGCTCCAATTTCCACCGCTCGAGAAAGGCGTGCGCTTTCGTTCTCGGCCGCTCCGAGGTCCGCTGAGACCAGGCGCAAAGCATGCGTGCAGCGCTGCCACTCGGCAAGCCCGCATAAGAGCTGTTGTCGCACTTTTTTGCGACACTCTCGGTAAGCGAACACCAGACGGTGCTTTCGCTCTCTTTTCCGGCTGTCATTGCCAATCTAGGCACGGGCGGCCGGGTCTCAACAGACGGCTCAACCACAGGCAACACCGGAATGGCTACGTGCTCGGCTGGCCGTTACCATACATCGATTATCTGTGTCGATGTGGAACGCTAGCGACACGCTCCGTTGTGGCGTCATCGTTAAGCTTAGCTGCACCATGAAAACTGTTCAGTGTCTCGACTGCTGGCTCTGCCGCAGTGTAGCTCGGTTCTGAACTCGCGTCCTGAGGAACACCTATCTTTTCAACTGACTCGTGTTGCCTCGTTTCGCTAACGTCACGGTTTAGGCTTTCCCGCGGAACGTCGTTAGCCTGCGAACTGCGCGCGTTCAAGTTGGCAGCCGTTTTTAAGGCCTTCCGTGAACCTGAGCACTCCGAACACGACGCTGAAACATCTCCGCTCACTGTAGGGTCCTTACACGCAGTGGACTTACGCTACCCTCTATCGTGAGCCTCCGGAAATGCACTATTTTCGCTATCATTCCGAGTTTCGCCATTCCTCTCAGAGGTGGCGACACTACTCTTACTTGAGCCCTTCGCAGCGAGCCCAGCGGATTCTTTCCACCGCAGTTTCTCGAAGGTGTACCCCTTATCGCGCACCAGCTGATCCGACGTGTTCGAGAATAGGTACTTGCATTCCGGAAGAAGTTGTGGAAGTACTTCCGCCTGCGTGACAAGTTCACCAAACGGACCTCCGATGCCGGCTTCAGCAATCGGCAGGCGCACGTTTCATGCTGCTACGGCCTGCTTCACCCAAACACACTGTCCCATCAGTTGATCCGGTTCAACGTACGAAGGGTGGATCATCTCTACCGTCGCCGTGGAGTCGCGAAGAACTCGGCGCGGTTTACCGTTGACCACGAGCTGCCTTCTGTCCTCACTCTGATCTAGGATGGGAAAGACAAGCTTACCCTTCTTGCAACTCGGAGCGAAATGCCCCGTCTCGCCGTAGTTCTAACACGCAGCCTGTTCGCGCGCTTCAAAAGCTTTTCTGCGGCGCTGCTCCTAAGCGTCTGCGCTCTTTTCGTTTTCCCGGTCGGTTTTACTACCCGAGAAAACGACTTTGCTAGCTCCACCGTCTTGCTGCGGAGCTCCGCCTTTCGCCCCTGACTTATGAGGCCTCGGCCTGAACTCTTTTTGACCATCTTTCTTTCCTGCGCACCTCGACGTGCGATGAACTCCTCGGCTAGCTGAGCTGCATGATCCATAGTATTTACCCCTGGCCTATCTTGCACCCAAAGTCGAAGGTTTTTTGGTACATGGAGGTAAAACAGCTCGACCGAAGCAGTCAACTATTTTGTTGTGCTCTCCGAAAGACTTTGTTTCTTTGAGCCACTCTTCCATGTTAGCCCTTCAGCTTATACACCTCGAGCCCTGCCTGTAGGGGCGCCACTGAAATCCCCCTAGCGGCCCGTTTCGAAATCAGCCGCGGGAGTCGCCGTCCCGCTCCCCACTGTCGCCGCTGTTTTTGCGGCACGTTCACGACAGAGATTTACCGTTTGTGGGCGTTGGAAATCCATGTTTATGTGGAGCAGTCACTCTTTTCGCAAATGGGGTGTGATTACGAGAGCGTATATGTTTCTGACGTGATCTTAGTGTGGTATATTTGGCCTGCATGAGCCCCAGGTTTGCATCGCAGGCCGGCGTCGTGGAACCGGCGTATGCATGGAGCTGTTTGTAGATACACTGGCCTGAAATTTACTCACTGTGTCTCCGTAACCAGCGTTCCTTTAGATGTTCATGCTACGGCTATACACTACGATGTAAATCGGTTTTGTGCGCTAACATAATCTTGCGGAGAACTCAATCCTGACAGCTGACTAATTACGTTTACCAAATCTACTTCATATATTTATCACCACCATTTTTAAGCCAGTGTGTCTTAATTTCGCGAAAATTCAACGATAATACGATGGATAATGCAGAATTATACTCGGAAATTAGCACACGACAAAGGGTCGTCTTGTCGTCAGGTGAGCGCCCGTAAACATTCATCTGCTACATACTTTTATTACCTTCCGCAAGCATCGCGGAGACGAACTTAATATATAATCCGCGTCCGCGATTAAACGCTTCTTCGAAAGATCGTCCTATGGCACAGGGAGCCTGAAAAAGCAGGACCTGAAACCAGAGGGCCTTATCAGATCCCACACTCTTCCACCTGCCCTGTATACTTACAAAAATGCGTCCTTCAAACGATCACCTATTAGTTGAAGTCGAAAAACAAAAGGAAAGTGAACGCCAGATTTGTGTGTGCGATTACTAAAACGGTCATTGCTTGATTTCGTTCCGCATTTGTACACAGCGTCCCCCTCCGCTCCCCCCGACCATGTCTCGCGAAATAGTGCATTTCGCGTCTAGTTGGTGCGGTGAGGCCTACGTGGCTTAAGTTTCGACGAACGTCTTTAGCATATCAGAAGCTGCACTTGGTTTTTACTTCCCTTTAGAGCTATTATGCTTCTTCCGGACTAGCACAGAGTTTTTTTTTCCGTAGTTTCATTGTTTTGTTGGTTCTTGCTATAAGGCGTGAGTGGGCACATATTTAACGAAGCACATCCTTATAATATTACTTAACATTTTTGCATGGCTGATATTTTAATAAAAGGCATCAGTTATTGTCCTGGATTGGGCAATCACATTCCCGAAACATGTTTTTCTGCGACGTATATCTTCGAAATGAAGCCGCATTGGTTGTCCACGCTGCAAAACAAAACCAACCTCTCACTGCGACAGTATCTCAGGTCTAAACGAGGGTACAGTAGGATTCACTTGCGCCTGGCGTATTCGGAGGTGACAGCAGTCATATGCTACTGCTGTCGCTACGCCAGGAAGAGCGGCGACGGAGCGCGCAGAACCGCGTCCTCGGGTAGGTCTTGTTGGCGTTCGAGTACGCCACGAAGATGCAAAGGCAGTTTACGTGACCTAAACGTACTCTTTGCTTATATACGTGACCATAAGAAAAGTTATAGGGCACAGAAATGCTAAAAGAAGCGAAACAGAACCAAAACACTGCACGAGCACCTATCAGCCACGGAGCGCTAATCCCGTTAACCGCGCGGAGAAGCGGCGGCAGGCGGCGAAGCGATCGCGAAGCTCGAGGCGCATAGGTGAACTTCGAGACAACTCGCCCTTAGCTTTCTCGGCTGCACGGAACTTCTGGCGAAATGCCTCTGTCGACAGCCTGTACTTTCGCAGGAGGCTCGACTTCACTTTCTCGTAGTCCTCCGCCTCTTCCTTTGGCAATCGGGCCATCACGTCGCATGCCTCACCTGGCAAAGCGTAAGCACTTTTGCGGCCATGAGTCTCGGCTACACTGGGCCCTCTCGCACGTACGCTCGAAGTTGACCAAAAAAAGACCGATGTCTTCTCCTACCTTGTAGGGTCGCATTAGGTCACCCATTCGCAACGTAGGTCCCTCACTCGCCGCAGACTGCGCGCTGCTGTCACTTACACGCTTAGATCGAGATGCCTCGATCTCTAGACGCTTCATTTCTCATGCTCTCGCTTTCTTTCCTCCTGCTCGAGTAGGACGTTCTCATGCTCTCGTCTCTTTTCCTCCTCTTGTTCCTGTTTCTGCCTCTCGAGCTCCTGTTCTCACTTGTGCTCAGCCTCTGCCTCTGCAGCCTGACGTTTCGCGGTCTCCCTGTCATTGATCAGCTCAATGTAGTCTGACAGCTCATGAACGTCAGCCCCAACAGCGAGTATGGCCTGTATCAGCTCTAGCTTTCTCCGGGCATCCACGCAACTCTTTTGCATGCTCCAACAACGGCGGTTTTTTTCAATGCTTTCAAATGCATGGCCAGTCTAGATTACTGCTTTCCCACTGCTCCAAAATTGTTTTGTGCGAATAACCCACGTGAACAAAACACACACCCTATCAACTATCCTCAGAAGCCTGGTAAAACTCAGTGAAGAGGCTCGCACTCACCATTGACCGCCATAAATTCTGCGAAAGCCGACTCGACGTCCGTGGTGTTGGATCTCGCACCGCTGGCTCCAGGTGTTACGAAGTTGCCATCCGACCACTGCTAACAAGTTGTTGGGACGTTGTCATCCCACCGCTGACAACAAGTTCCTGCATACGTGACGGCGTACCCGAGCCGAGCTCCGTCGCCTCCGACATGCGTGTAGTAGCGTGGTGAAGCGAGCGGCCAGCCAATGTTGCTGCCTCGAAGAAGCCCAGAACCCGAAGGCAAACGTAACTTGTTTACTTCATGCCGAGAGATTAGCCGCAGCCAAAGAACAATGCCCCGACGGGCGAGCTTACAGTTCAGGACTCGAGCAGAGTGACAGCATTTATTCACTGCTCAAACAGGCATGAACTACAGCACTTGGGGAAGGGGGTGCGGGAGTCTTATTTATACCCAAGGCGCCAACGGTAAAAACAAGTGTTCCCTCTATGTTGTGCACACGACACGAACGGCACAGACACACATAACACTCTTTCCAGAGTTGTTGAGCGGTCGGTAGTAGCGGCGCGCGCTGAGTCCGAGAGAGGGGCGAGAGGTGGTCCCCGCAGCGGCTTCCGCGTCCTTCGGACAGGTTGAAGCATGCCTGGCCTGCCAACGCCGAAGTTTGAATCGTACCGATAGCGAGGCGCCTGAGATCCAGACATGTAGCGACGCGTTTGGCCCCGTCGACTGCAAGCATGAGTCAAAGTCACTGACAGGGAGGCCTGCCTGAAAGGTGCACGTAGTGGAGGCTTCGCCACACAGCCGAGGAGTATTGCAAAAAGCACTGCGGAGGGCTTATTCGTAACATGCGCCATTTTGAGCGAAGCTTCGGCAGTTCCATTGAAGTATGATACGATTAAGGGAACTACATGGTTCATTTAGGAAGATTGCCTCTTCTTGCGTTAGCATTCACTAGGGGGTGACCGTCTCAATAAACGTGCGCATTTGATCCATCACCTGTTGCATGCCCTTTTTAAGAATGGCGTATTGCCCCGTAAATCGGCAATATTGCCGCGGGCTTTCTGTCATTCCTTGCACACCTCAAACTTGATTTGCGCCTCCCGCTGTTTCAACAACTCTACATACATAGCTCGTGGGTTTGCTGCTTGCTATCTGCGAAGAATCTGCTGTAGGGCGGCGAGAGGTGCGCGAACGGCTTTGGCGCACCGACGCAGTGCCACGTGATTGGGGTGAAACCGATTGACGTCAGTGCTGGCTTTTCAGAAGGAGGCAAGTGCGTTGCGCATTGGTTGAAGTTTCGAACGAAGTTCTAGAAAGCTTTTGAATGTTTTCCATCATGACTGGGTGGTTTTCGGGTAATATTTTTTTCTTGGCCCAGACAATGAGTGACGCTGAAGTGTAAGACACGAAATGATAGAGAAAAAGTAGGGCTTTCTAACAGTAGTAATTTCAAGCAACAGATGTATTACGAATTTCATAAAAAATTAGCAAAACCAAAAATGTAACAAAAAGAAAACAAAATGATGAAAACATCAATGCCACTTTGCACAGGGTACACATAATTTTTTTTTTTAAATTACGATTTGAACACAAGGCTATTAGAAAGTAATACTGCAAAAATGAGCTCTGTAAGTATAAAAGGTATTTACACATATACAATATATAAACACTAGTGCCTACCGTGGTTGTTTTTGGGTAGCCCAAGAAATATTTTCTTGCCACAAAGAATGATGGACTCTAAAGTGTAGGTTATGATATGATAGAGGAAAAATGTGGCTTTCCAACAATCACAATTTGAAACAACAGATGCATTAGGAATCTTATCAAAAAATTGTGAAAACAAAAAAGTAACGAAAAGAAAAAAACTGATAACCTCAATGCTACTTCGCGCACGGTAGACGTAAAACAGATTTGAAATGTACACTTTGTCCATAAAATACTTAAAGAATAGTACTGCAAATATGAGAGCTGTAAGTCCAAAAGTTATTCACATACAAAAATATAATTATAAACACGAAAAGCCGGGCGCTGCTCCGGAGCGCTACGCCAAGGTCAACTCCGGGCCGTTTCTGTGGAGAAAACTCGACTCCCTACAGTCGGCGTGAAATGGCCTCGCCCGAACGAAGTCGACACCCTGCTGATAAGAGCTGTGACCTGTGACCTTTAGAAGAGGGCCGGATCTGTTCACAACCACGCGCGCCTGCGATAGAGCAACCGGACAAGAAAGCAAAACTCAAGGGCGCACACCTGGTGGTGGTCCGGGGCGACTAGACTCACTTTCGCTGACCGTAGGAAAGTCTGGCGAATCGAAGTCGTCTTCTGTGTCTGGGCTGCTACCATTGTGCTCAGATTTAAGCTCAGGTACATCGGAATCCGTCGAAATTCGCCTTTCGCTGAAGCATCGTCGAGTGGCGGTGACACCATAACTGAAACCAGGTGAGCTCGTCTCCAAGAAGGCGAAGGAATTTTAAAAATCTCCCCACGCGGTGAAAAAACGAAACTCGAAAGCAAAACTGATAAAATACTTCCTCTAACATTTGAATGGCGTTAGCGCCCAGAAGCACTCGGAGAGCGCCAAAATTTGAATTTGTATTCAATTCATGGATAGCATACTAACGATGGCAATACGCGGCCACGAAAGTTCTAAAGATGTACCTCTAAGTCACATTCTGATCTACGTTCCGCTAAAATATACTTCCAGATTTAGCACTCCGCCTTTCATCTAATTTTTCCTTGTTTTAAAAATTGTGTTTCAGGGAAATTTGCGTTGGTACCAAGCAAATAAAAAAACCACTGAATCACTCACAAAATTGAAGCGGTACAGTTGCATGTTATGCTTTTTCATATAACACAATTCTCACAAAATTAGGACAGTTATATGTTTCGTACACATTTCTGTTATGTTTAAATGTACTAAGCACATAATAGCACAACACCTTTAGCGCCTCTTTTAAAGCAGTTTCAGTAAGACTTTTTTGTCCTCCTCAGCAAGGGGTGCCCATTATAAACGGCAAGGTGCTGGATATAAACCTGACTAAAAATATTCATCTGTGAAAGTGTTATAAGCATTACACATCCATAATTTGAGCGTTATTTGTTTGTGAATTAGAATTGCATCTCACATTAGTCAGACATTTGTTTAATGCCACTTACGGAAAATAAATTCATTTGGCCGTGAAGTGAAATGGGAATGGCATTGCGGTTTAGTGCTATAGGCATCCTGCTCTGCCCAGGGGGCGCTGCGCAAGCGGGTTCCGGGCAGTACTTCCGGGTAGTGATGATGATGGTTGGAGTTTTCTGGCGCAAGGCCAGCTGGGGCAAAGAGCGCCAAACAAAAGTATCTAAAAAAATTACTGGCTACTACAGCCAGAATAACAATAAAATCAGTTAACGGCAATGGTGATGGCTGGTGTATAGGGCCAGATTTGATTATGCCTCATAGGAAATGAGGTTTAAAAACTTGACGTTTGACAAATACTCAACCACACGTTTCACGGAAACCATGGCATCGTCACCTAGAAACAGCGATGGATGTAGGGGAATATGTTGTCTGTAGAGTTCTCTGAAGTGGTTTTGTCGTGTTGTGTGAAGTGACTTGCATGTGATTAGTATGTGCACTACGGATAGGGCCTCTCCGCACCTGCTCCACTGAGGTCTAGAAGATCCCTTCAGCAGATACGCGTGCGTTGCATGGGTGTGCCCTATCCGCAGCCTACCCAAGGCGACTTCCGTGTGTCTGTTGTGTGAGTCAGCTGTGTACCTTCCCAAGTGTGGCTTTATTACATGTAGTTTGTTGTCTGTCTGTTCATTCCAGTGTGTTTTCCATGTTCTGCGCAAGTGTTGTCTTATGTGTGGCTTGACGTCTGTATAGGGTATAGTTGTAATGTCTACAGTGTTCCTGAGTGCAGCAGCAGCAGCCCTCTCGTCTGCCAACTCGTTCCCAGCAATCCCAGCGTGTAATGGGACCCAGCAGAGGAGCAGCTGATGCTTTTGCGCATTCCGGGTAGTACTGCCCGGGTAGTAAGCTGCGCGGGTCCCATAGGATCCCGTGTTGACAGAAGAAAAATGAGCTCGATGCAACCGATTGTTTTGCGACATGGTCACCAGGCCATCCCCGACGAGTCCTATCTCTTCTGGCGATCAACTTGGCATTAGGGGAAAAAGCTTTGCAGCGCTAAATACGTCTACAGCACCGACGAAAGTGCCGGGACGGTGAAGGCGCTCTGCCACTCACAGTTTCACCGATCGATGGTCGTATGAAGTGAAATTTGAAGTGAAACTTCTAGTTTAAACTAGTACTCTAGGTGAAGGTCTTTTCGGCAACACCCGATCACAAAAGAAGAGTGACGCAATCGGCGATGACCGCGCTTTAAAAAGTCAGCGAGTCCGGCGGACCGCAGGAGCGTCTGGTCCGGTGCGCCGCTCTTTTGCGTACCTGCGCAGTATGCGTGCACTTTCATTAAACAGTGCTCGTTTGCGTCGCCGTGACGAATACATGGTTCAGCGTTAGATTGCCGTTTTGTTGTGTGTCTCAGTGACAAAATGCGGCGAGCGTCAGAAGCGTGAAATCTGTTTTGCGATTCCGAAATTAGTGGC
This sequence comes from Haemaphysalis longicornis, assembly GCF_048455015.1. NCBI lineage: Eukaryota > Metazoa > Arthropoda > Arachnida > Ixodida > Ixodidae > Haemaphysalis > Haemaphysalis longicornis. The sequence continues at coordinate 81,537,593 of NW_027526203.1, read as the reverse complement.
GGTAAAACAAGGTGGTCGGGCGAACTGAGAGGCCGCTCGCTTTCCTTGTTTGCTCTCCCTTTAGGTAATTACGCTCTTGTATTATATATTTCCAGTTCGCACTAAATAGGCTAGAATGAGGGTTAGCAACGTTTTGAAGTGTAGGGCCGAGTTGCATGATGCAGCCGACACGGCGGAGGGCTGGACGGCAAATCGGGTGAGAGGGGGAGGGGGCTTTGAACCAAAAAAATAATAATTAGCGAATTGCCAATAATATTTGACAATCTTCTTGCCAAGTGTGAATATGGGGGACATTGCATCTGTCACTGACCAATTCTGCGTTCTTGTCTCGCGGTCTAACTCCATTTGAGGACGAAACTGGCGTGTCGGCGTTCAGATTGTTAGCGACGAATTAGATCACCAACAGTCGCGGGTTCGATTCCCGGCCGCGGTGGCCGCTTTTCTGATGGAGGCGAAAAGCAAAAACGCCCGTGTGTACGAGATTTCGGCGCACGATAAAGATCCCCAGGTGGTCAAAATTAATCCGGAGCCCTCCACTACGGCGCGCCTCATCGCCTGCGTTGCGTCGGCGCGTTAAACCCCACAATCAATCAAATCAATCACCAACAGAGTCAGTGAGGATTGTATGTAAATATTCGGGGCCACGCCGTGTACGCGGCTGTGTTATGTTATATTATGCAAATATAGAAGTACACATTTCTGCAGGCACCGGGCGTGCGATTTGGTGATTGTTTTGCGTCCTTCAATAGCGCTTAGTTTGTTTATTTCACGCAATGCCTCACCTACTCGCTAGTGTACATGTACCCTGCCGTTCGTAAATCGTGCGGCGTAAAACGTTACGCAAGGATCATTTAGTTTGAGAAAATGCAAAACAAAAAAATTTCCCCGCATTTCCCCGAGGGGAAGAATGTGAAAGTGCGAATGCAGGAGTTGAATTTGCGCGCTTCGGTAATGTTCGCGAAAGAGAGATCACACACACAGACACAACTACAAAGAAAGAAAGATGCATTTATTCACAGACACCTATTTGTGTTGTCGTTGTACTTGATTGCTAGAGTGGATCTCAGCTTTGAAATTTCGTGTCAGTACTCCTTTAAGCGGGTGCATTAGCCCCTCTCACGCCCGATTCTTGGCCAATCGCCCTAAGTGGGTATGTTCTATAGAAATTAGGAACTCTTCTTGGCCAATCGCCCTAAGTGGGTATGTGGTGCGGACGGACGGACGGCGGTGGACGCGTGATTCAGATTACTTGGCCAATCGCCCTAAGTGGGTATGTGCTAAAGAAATTAGGAACTCTTCTTGGCCAATCGCCCTAAGTGGGTATGTGGTGCGGACGGACGGACGGCGGTGGACACGTGATTCAGGGTCGCTTAAGAAGTGCATTCGCACTTAAAATTTCCACTTGTTTTCAAGGCGGTGGCAGGCCAGCAGTGTCAGCTGAGTCGGCTGAGCAATTCGTGGGTTGGCTTGCATGCTCACGCTGAAGCAACCTTTTGCAGTTACCTCAGGCTATTCCGTGTTTATGCAGCATTCCGTGTTTATGCTACTCGTGAACTTTCCTTTTTTGACCGCACGCAAGAAGAAAGAACGGGAATCGTCGTCAGGAAGTTACGAAACCCGACCTGGCAATACTAGAAGGCTTTGCCGCGACGACCGCGACAGCTCTCTGAAAAGAAAGTCGATAAATCGGCTTGTTTAAGCGGATATTATTTTCTTTACCTTCTACAACTACTTTAAGGGGGTATTTGATACAGTATGCAGTCATTTAAACGCACCATAAAGCGATTAAAGTAAGTACGACGAAGGTTCACTCTGCCTTGTAATTGAAAACGCATGGAGGGCGGCTAGGGTCGTCTTCTTTTGTACTACCCAGAGCCGCCGGCCACTAGGGGCGCTGCATGTAGCCAAAACTCCAGCGCAGGAGGCCTATACCGCAGTCGACCAGTAGACCTAAAAAAAAGGTTTTTCCACGGGTGTTTCAAAGCGTGGTCACAAAATCTATGCCCAGCTTGATGTAAGGTACTTTAAGCTATGTCCTTTCCCTTCGGCTATGAGAACGTAAAATGACGAAGTTCAGCTGTTCTTCCCTTCGAAATTGAGCGTGCGATTGGCTAGACTGTAGCTGGGCCCATGGCGTTGATTAACGTGACGTAAGCGAGCGTCATCACTTGTAACTAGATTTTAAGCCACGGCTACTGTAATAAATGCGTAGCAAAAAAAGAAAAACACTATGTACCTCGTTAGGTTGGGGAGCTCCCAGACGACGAGCCACGACGTACTGGTTGCCTTGCTGAGGCCCGTCAGCCATATGCGTACGCACACTCGGCCGTTTTAAGGGCAGCACGAAGCACGTCCACGTTATCGACGCTGGCTAACTCGAAAGTGCAGTGAACTTCTAGTTCACTGTTCTCGAAAGCTTGCTCACCCGCGCACGCCATAACTGCAGAAGAAATTAACTGCTACTTCATCGCCGAACCATGAAAAACCGTAAGATAACAGCAAACTGCGTGTACGCCACTGGAGCCGTAAACGCGCTGTAGGTACTGCGAATCCGTTCCTTAGCGCTACGGTACGGTGCTGTATCTTCAAAACGCAGACGTTTGGGTCTTGCGGTACCTTATTTCTGCCTCATCCAATTATTAGCAGACATTATCAAAGTGTGTAAGCAAAGAATACAGATTTTAACTTTATTTTGACAACATTTTCATGAAATGTCTCGACACTAAATTTTTTTCTCGGCGCAACGTGACGGAAGGACCAAGCGGGCGCCGCGCTGCCGAGCGTACGTGGAACCCACGCATGCGCAGACGGCCCAACAAAAATTGTTCCGCGCCTCTGGCGCGGCTGCGGCGCCTTTCGCAGAGCTTGCGTGAGCTTCCGGACGCCAGGCTACAAAAGCTTGGTTGACGGCTTAGTTTCGGAATTCGTATCGATCGCTGCGAACATTGGAACAACGCGACTGCTTCCACCCTAAGAAGTCTCTCATGAACGTCGATGATTTCGGATTGTCTGGCTGGTGTACATTGTCGCTGTCACGAATTTGCACTGCCGCCGGATATTTGATTGAAGTAGGTCGCGAGTGAAACCTCGCGCAGGCAGCTCGAATGCGACGGATGTCGGATTAGAGATATAAAGATAAGCGTGTCGTCGTGTCGTGTCTCTTGAGATAAGGAGCAGGGCGTTAATACAACAGCCATTTGGCACCGAACAAAAGGCAGCTTGGGTTTAGCTCACGAGTGTAGCCTCTACAAGGTGGAATAAATTTATGAATTGCGTAGTGGGCAGTTCTGATGCGGTAGAATGGATAACGCGTTTTGTATTGCAAAAATATACCATGTACGCTCGGCCAAATATTTAACCAGCGTGCGGGAGCGGCGATTTTTACTGGTATGCCGCTCTTAGTAAAGAACAGCCTAGCAGACGATGGGCCTGTTTGCAACTTGGCTTCCGTCATTCGCCACTGACCCATTAAAAACCGCCGCTGCCAAACTCTAGTTATTAAAAATTTGACCGACTGTACTTTACGTGTGCGGCGTCCTCACTCAGCCGTCACCGCTAGGCATGTAGGTTATGCAGGAAAGAGTTTGACGAAGCCAAGAAAAAATAATGTTATTGGGCTTCTGTTTTTGGCTGTTCTATAAGATTAGTTTAAACTACCTTAGTTATATAAAGATCCAATTTTCATGAAATAGGTCTCATTAAAAAAATTTCATCTAAAAAATTTGTTCACAGCATAATTTCTGCTCGTAAGTTTTGTTGTGTGGATAACATGAATATAATGGTATCTATAATATTATTATCAGCAGGGCCTGTTTTTCAGTGTTGGTTTTATGATTTCAATGTTTATGGTACACGCAATTTTACTCGGGTGTAAAGTATGAGACTACACATGAGTACAATAATAAGTACATAAAAAACAGTTACATATAATAACCGAAATATTGAAAGGCATATAGACATTGGCAGACACGTTTAGAAGTTGTTCCTAATGACCTCGTATTTTTTACATTGTGCATTACGCATCAACAGAAATTACAGACGAGTTCCCCACCACCCTGCCTGAGTCTCCTTAGGTTCCGGTAAGATTTTCCAATTTATTTCTTCTAACCCTCTTCTTGATTTTTTTGAAGGATTTTTAAAATTAGCTTTAAACTTGTAATACCTCTATAAAAAGTATGATATATTTCAACCCTTTACATTTTTGCGCAGGAAATTAAAGTATTAAGATTGCGTGGCCTGAACTAAAAGGTATGGCTATGCATGTATTTTACCTATGCAACTGTATTAGGTTGTAGGTTAGTCAACTATCCACCAAAAAGAGCTTCGGGTAAATCTTATAGATACCTCGATTTTCAACAAATCAAGGTGATAATCAACAAATTATCCCTTTGATAAGTTGATCATCAGCATCAAAGAGAGCCATGTGGGCATGCAGCAACCTTGTTTACATGGATTCAACCGGTGCCTATATTCTGCCTGCATAACTCACTTTTTTTCTCTTATCCATATTACTCTCACGTATATGTGTGATAATGGAATACTACTTTTGTGATAAATTATCTATTTCAATTGTATTTTGGGCTGCTACCTGTTGCTCAGTAAGGTAACCAACAGCATTAATGTGCAAGAAAAGAGCTTATGTACGTCCGTTCTGTCTAAAATTTGCCTGAGATTTCTTTTGCGCTGAACATTCTGGGCACGTATGAGCCATAGTAGCAGTTCTAGTAGTTTTTAACGGTCTCGCCAATATATATACTTTGTGTTCAAGCCTTTGTTTCCCTGGTTTCTAATTTTTGATCCACCAGCCATCTGGTATGCCGCCAGTGTGGCAGTTTTCAACCTACCGAGCTAACAAACGCTTTCACATTAGTACAAGATGACTCCGGGTGCACAATACACTTTTGCAGTCTCCGAAGAGACAGAGCAACTAGACAGCCCAGCTTATCTTCAGCCCAAGATGGCAACACAAACACTAATGCTTTACCTGTGTGATCAGCAAATTAGCAAAACCAGATACATGCTAACCGAAGGGGAGGTGTGGAGCGCACAAGAATTTGTGCCAGCACCTTATTTTGCTATTACGACTCTGAGCCCAAAACTCTGAGTGCATTTCGTTGGTGTGTTTTTTATTCAAAGTTTTATATTATAATACGTGCAGTTTGAGGCGACTCCTCCACCACAAAAATGTATAGAATGCCTGGGTGATGTTTTGAGTTTTTCAACTGTTGGACATGCAATTTTAGCGAAAAGTGAATTTGAAAGTGCTCTTGCACAATTCTCTCTGAACATTTCCCAACATTAGCTATACCAACACGTTAGCAAGCCATGATGCATGGCTGAATTCATCCAGGTAGTCTTAATCTGCAGAAACTGTGTGTAAACAAGCACGAAGTTTGGGTTAATCATGCAATTAGAACAATGTTTTAAAGGCTTGGATAGCATGAAAACACATTTTGTTTGACAGTGTGATGTAAATTTTGCTGTTGGGGCAGCGGGAATAAATCAGTAATGATGCTTTGTTTTTTTGCTGCCAATTGCAAAACAGCTTTGCCTTCCGTCTCACTCTAAACACTCAAATTACAAATTACATGCGTTCTACCATGCAATGCACCAACAAATAGCGCCTCATCAAATTCACTTGGGTGTTTCTTGATGTAATGTATCCCAACAATTCTGCAGGGTAGTGTTTAATATTGACATATATATCGCTGCGTTTTAGCACAAAAACCGCAGGGTTTCATAATATTGCTGAACTAATGAAGGCTGCACCATCTCCACCTTAGCTGATAGACACAGTGATCAAAACTGTTAATGTGCTGAATATGGGCAGGTGTGATCTCGCCAGTTATAACTGAAACGGCCCCACACAGAATCTGTAAATGTCATTTTCTTTCACCAAAGGTTGTCCAGGAGAGCATTCAGCATATCTTTAAGCAAAATTTTCGAATGAATTTGGACAACGCTTACAGCGTAAGGCCATGGTGATCTGAAGTTGCCCTCATTCCTCTTACACTGCCATCCAGAGCTTCGGTGCAGGAAGCAGAGTACAGTAGATGCAGGTAGACTGAAAGAGAGATTAACAATACCTGTTTACCTCATCAGAAAGTCATCTTGGTGCATATGTTTTTGCCACCGTAACCTTGCATGAAACGAACAAGAGTGCGTCAATTGACTGGCCCATCTCTTTCCTAGCTGCTTAAGTTAGTTCACTCCTCATCTCGCCCGTACAGCCCGCAATGGTTTGTTCATCTCCCTCCCCGATGTTTCAAAGTAAGTCTGACTGGTGGTCGTTGCACTGGGCTAGCTCAGAGCTCAGGCCATTGCAACCTTGTGAAAGAGGTTTTTCTATCTTCACGTAATTAAAGTGTAGTTAGATCCTTGTGTGTACAGTGAACATTACATTCGCAGGGAAATCTTGCTAGGTGCATAAATTACTTTTGTGATGGTGACAGACAAACACTTCGTACAAATCGATGTGACGTATACAGTATCCTCTCTTCTTAAGGCAAACTCGGCTATGACGAATTGCATGGGTGATACGACCACATCTTTTGGTCTCTTGTCACATGCACGATGCAGCAAACGTCTGCTTAAGACGAATTTTCAAAAATGCAAACAAATTTTCGTGGTCTCTTCGAAACTGGAGTTTATTATAGAGGACCGTTTGAATTAGCAGACTCAGGCAGCCTGAGATGTAATGTAGCATTTGGTATTCCCATGTATTCCAACAGCGCTTTTCTGGGGGATGCTCACGGACTATCTAAGCCAATTAAAAAACAAACAGTGGTTGCTTCGAATCCTTTTGTTTCATATATTTCCAGTTGTACAATTTTGACCTCCGTCGTTCACAGGCCAGTCACTATTTGACTGCAGCTCTCATCTCTTTGTGGACTGTTCATTGGAGTCGTCATGTAAAATGGAGATTCCTGGTAGGTGTAGATTACCTTTTTACCCTCAATTTTGGCCTCAACAAATTGTGTGAAAGGGGTTGCAGCAACTCTCATTCAGAGGTATATTGTTTTCTGTACAGTTTACTACTAGGGTTATTGTTGGTGTGTAGTCACTTCCGGTTGATCTGCCTTGCAGATGACACCTGTTCTTGCTCAGACTCAGCACCCTCATATGCAGCGGTGCTAAGTAACATAGTCAAGATTCCACCTACTTGTAACACTGATACTGCTAATGAGGTTATACCCTTCAGACAAAATACTGCTGTGGTTAAAATCACTGCACTGACACAATCACAATGAGGACAATATTAATGCAAACTTCCACCAACTAAGCTGCATATTAACGGAAACAGCTTAGTACGGGCAACTCTACTACGACTTTCTGGCTAGTTTCTTATGCTGTCAGATAAGCTTGTTCATGGAATTGGCGGCGGCCATCTAAAGCCGTTGCCATAAAACGTGACAGTGTGACAGTAGCTGCACCTCAGTTCTGTTTCATGATATCATTCGAGCCGTGATGGGATGTTAGCACTGTTACGAGTCGGGAAAGCCGATCTTCAGGGTTTATTGGCGCCGTGAAGAGAGCGACGCAAAGCCGTGCACGGTCGTTCAAGCGCAGCGTTCCGAACACCATCACGAGCCAACGTGCCAGCACGCATTGGTGGCGCGTGTACGTGCCACTTCGTTGCCGGCGTCTCTCTCATCATCATGACTGTTCATGTTGGCGGGGTATTCGAAATCCGCAACATCCTCCGCGCCCACCAAATGCTCACTCGCATAGATACAAAGGCAGTCACAATATTTGCACTATAGTTAAGCACTTTCTCTAACGCACACTAGCTGCACTTGCCCGGTCCTAGTGTTACCGCTGTTTTCTGTTACACTTTACCGATTGTCCAAGTTTCTAAAGTGTTACAAACATATTGCTGACGCCGTCCCTCTGTAACGGGAAACGAGTGTCGCCGCAGGTTGCACCTTAACACAGGGGCAGGTTTTGCAGCGTCGGAGGATCTTCTTCGCACATTGTCGGTGTCTTGAACTACCTGGGCAGCCTTGCGTCTTTCAGCAACAATATTGCTGACTCCACGATGAGGAAGTCGCTTACGAGCACTGTTAATTAGGTGGGTACAACGCAGATCTTCTGGCAGTTGTACCACGCGCCTTTCTTCTTCCGGGGTCACGCTGAGCTTCAGTCCCTGTTTAAGGTCGTTCTTCCAGGAAGAGGCTCCGAAAGCATGTAAGGATGCAGTATAAACGTCACGAAATCGAAGGGATCCTGACTCCTCTCGGAGAACCTCACGGTGAGGCATGTAGCAGGCATGATCTGAGCCACACGTTTCCTTTACAACTTTTTCCGGGTGGTCATCCCTCTGGTATTGCCTCACAGCCTTTTCGAAAGGTCTTATGTCCTCTTTTGAAGAAAGTTTCCGAGGTACTCCGTGAAGTCTCGAAAGGGCAATCTTGCCATCGTCGTCCATGGAGACCGGTCTGGACTTCTGTGGGACCTGTGCCTCATAGCGTTCTTTTGGATCTACGTACGAATAGTTCACTGGGACGCAAGTTCGGCGTGTTCATAAGGCCAACTGTGTCTACCTCCCGAAACCGCCAAAGGGAGGAACTGAAGTCTTCAATCTCGTGCGCGTCCGTGCGGAGAACGCACACAAGGCTGCTGCCTTTGCATTTGTCGCTATCTTCCAGGGATAACGCTCCTTGTAAGGTCCATCCCATGCCTGTATTCACAGCGACTAAAGCAGGATTCGCTTCTTCCCTCTGTACCTGGCTTGTTTTTGGAATGAACTTCCAGATCTGGTCGGATCCAACGAGAAGGCTTACTCCTTGCTTGAACTCTATTCCTGCGAAAGAAATGGTGTCAGCCAGTGGCTTCCCCTCGGAGACCAGGCGTTGCAGAAGCGTGTTGCCCTTCGGTGCTTCAGCCACGTCTTCACAAATGAAAGGCACGACGATGGCGTCGACCTCAGCAGACGTGCTGTCATGTTGACTGCGGAGGGTCGCTCTGACAACTTTAAACTTCTTCTTGGTACCTCCAGATCGGCCGAAAGCACTGATGGCCAGATCGACTTCTCCAATTGCAGCTAACTTGAGCTCAGAGGCGACGTCTTGTAGGATGAAAGTCCGCTGGCTGCCATTGTCAAAAATTCCACGGACGTAGCAGCAATGCGACGATGCCATAATCCACGCCCGGAACGTCTGTAGTAGGACGTCGCTGGAGAGTCGCGAGATGGCTGGTTTGCGCGTGTTGACGTGCATCGCTGCATGTCGCGTTTCTGCAGCCGATTCGGATGGTTTTCGAGCGCGGTGAGCAGTGCACATCGTGGTAGCATGTCGTCGCCTACATGCCCCACACCGGACCTTTCTTCGGCACCTCCGTACGAGATGTCCCTTGGCAGTACATCTGAAGCATCGGCCGTCACTTGCTAGGCGAGTTCGCTTGCCGGCCAAACGGATGTCGCTCGGACATTCTTCCGTGCTGTGATCTTTGGCGGAGCAGAAGAAGCAAGACGAAGTCTGTGCCTTGTTGTGCAGGACGGCAGCGGTAGGAATAGACTGCTGCTTCTTGGGCCCTCGGTCAGCCTCCTCACTTCGTTGAGGCTTGCTGATCTGGAAGCTTCTTTCCCTGCACTCTACTTCCACTCGCAGGAAAGACAGCAGATGTTCTACGTCCTGGGCAGAAGAACTCTGACTGCTCGTGGAAGCGGCGCTGGCTGCAAGGCTCTGCTGTTTGAAGTAATCGACAATAATGTCGCCAGGTATCACCTTTAAAAGCACTTCATTCAGCATTGCCGCGTAAGAAGAAATGCCAACGCCCAAGCTTTCCAGTCGTCGCCGGTTCGTTTGCACGTGGTCGTACAGCTTCCTCAATGCGGGCACGTTGCTGGCTGAATCGACAGGCCTGAGCTTCCGCAGATTTTCAAAATGCTTCAGCTCGATCAATTTGGAATTGCCAAACCGATTCTTCAAGATATTAAGAGCATCTTGATAACAGGACTCTGTCACTTGCAGGCCCGCAACGGCTTCAGCAGCAGCTCCGTCAAGAAGCGAAAGCAAGTAATGAAAGCGGTCAATATTGGACAGCCTGGGATTCTCGTGAACGGAATGGCGAAACATGTCCCAAAAAGGTTGCCACCGCGTTATAGCTCCGTCAAAGCGCATCAGCTCTAGCTTCGGGAGACGTGCTCCAAACTCACGAGTCGGTGGTATGGGCTGTCCGGTAGACGTCGCAGCCTGGCGGTCTCCGCTGGCGTCATCAAATGAAGAAGCAGTCTGGAGCGTCGAAGATGACCTCAACATCTCCATGTGATGCTCGAGTAAAGCCAGTGCGCTGGTCGCTGCGTCGTCATACTCCATGACCGAAGCGTAGTCTTCGGCTGCTTGGTCGTCGGTCAGGTGGGCTTCGAGTTCGGCGTTGAGCGCAGACAATGCTGAATTGCTTGCTCGGAGACGTCCGTGAATGACACGAAGGGCGGAAAGGTCCAACTGCTGAGACTGTAGCAGCTGCTCCACCTCGCTGATAATCTTCGTGTTCATAGCCCGCCGTGACGCGCGCTTGTTCTTGATACGATCCATGCCGTTCGCAACTGAAGAAAAGGCTCACCCAGCTCGTAAAAACAAGGCTCGCCGCGATGCTGGCTTGCTTCCCGGGTTTCGGCACCAGTGCCACGAGTCGGGAAAGCCGATCTTCAGGGTTTATTGGCGCCGTGAAGAGAGCGACGCAAAGCCGTGCACGGTCGTTCAAGCGCAGCGTTCCGAACACCATCACGAGCCAACGTGCCAGCACGCATCGGTGGCGCGTGTACGTGCCACTTCGTTGCCGGCGTCTCTCTCATCATCATGACTGTTCATGTTGGCGGGGTATTCGAAATCCACAACAAGCACACTGATTACTCCGTTTATATAGCTTTCCTCTTATTACATGACTTCTGTGATTTGTAATGTGAAATTTAACAATTTTTCAATATTTGTTAACCTTTTTGGTTAAAAAAGCATCTTTCAAGGATGGAATTTAGTTGAGCAAGTTATCTAAGGCTAGTTCTTTCTGGCCTTTTTAAGCATCCCAGGTAGAGGGGCATGCAGTGTCTGAAGCAAATATTTCATGCCACGCAGCCAAAGAGAAAGTTAGGTCATTGAAGCGAATTAAAGAGAAAAAAAAAGGACAATGGGAAAATAAAAGTACACATTGAGCAGGTGTGTAAATAAATGTTAACCTTCTGTTATTGTGAAATCTGTTGTTTACCCCAATTACATAACTGAGGAACGTCAAAGTGTAAAAAAAAGTTGTCCTCTGTCATAGATTAGCGTTTCTTTCATAAAACCCTACCACTGACAGTATTACCAGTTGCTCCTTAACACAAAAAATGCCACAATTGTGAAAACGAGTAGCAACACCCAATGCAATTTCCTGCACTGCAGTTTGTGACTCCATATATTGCAAATGTATAATGAAAGAGGGAATTGTGGAGCTTGTCAAACCGTTTTTCTGGAAAAGGACTCAGGAGGAGTATGTTAATGTAAATGAATGCATCCAGGAAGTATTGAGAAGCGTGCGCTTTTTAAGAAACACGAACCTCAACTAGCAAACATTATAAAGGGATGCCCTAACACAAGCAGAAGGTTTTGTTTCAGTTTTAAGTTTTTTTAACGTTTTGCAAGCTGATTGATTGTGAAGTATTATATGTCGAAGCCACACCTGGTCTACTACGTACACCATTGTGGAGGGCTGCGTATTAATTTTGACCACCTGGATATCGGACGTGTGCCAAGATCTCAACACACGGGAGTTTTTGCTTTCCACCTCTATCAGAAAAGCAGCCACCACGGCCGGGATGAAGCCCACGTTTTCGGCTCACCAGCACATTCCCTTGGCCACTCAGCCATTGCGGCAGGTGCAGTCAAAAAAGGCATGCCGGTTAACGCCAGAGCCTACCCGCAAAAACACGCATGATGTGTACTGCCTCCCCTGGTCCAAGTGAATTCACTCACTTGGTCGTCCTTTCATACTAAGTGGCCCAGTGTGACCTGCTACAGCTTATTCAGGAGACAGTGATGCCCGAAATAATAAACACTTTCTTGAGCCCCGAAATTTCGTACACAGTGGCATTTTACTTCATGTTGGGGAAAAAAGCTAGTGGAAGGGGGAGAGAGTCCCCGAAGGGGATACGTGACCGTGTCAAAACTATCATCTGCCCCACCCCCCCATCTCTTCGAAAATGGAAAAGTTCGCAGCAAGCCACACGACCCATTGATCACACGTACTTGGCAAGTGGTTTCAGCCAGTGCGTTTGTTATGGAAAGTTATTTAAGAGTACGGATTATGCTACACCATCACTATGTAAGTGATATCCGGTGCAATCAATTAAAAGAGAATTTAACGACAATTAGGCATTTTTTATACCGGCCATTCCGCCTGAGTGGTACATTGTGAGCCCTATGTTCAGCCCTAACATGTGGTTACGTTAACCTGGAGCGTAATGACTGCCCAAGCAATGCCAAAATCATCATCCGGCCAAGCTGCATACATCAGTTGTCGACATTTTCTAATTCGAAGCCCAAAACGCCTTCACCAGCACCAATTAATCATCAGGATCCATTAAGTGAAAGTATGTGTTAGATATCCTAGAGGCCCTGGGTACATTTCCTGTCCAGTCCCATATTTCCCTAATTTTCTATACAGCTAAATGAATTCACCTTTATCCTCTTTACCCATTTCAGGGGCCATTCGAGTTGCCCTTTCAGGTGAAAGGCACCCTATGGTGTAACCCAGAAGTGACCCACTTAATGCTTTCGCATTAAAAACAGCAGCAGGAAACAAGTATGCCCGCTCCCCCTTTGAGGCTAAAGAAAGTGGAAGAGCAGCCATGTTATGACTGCGTAGCAGCTTCCTTCATACCAGAGAGAAATACGACGTGCAAAGTTCAGATTTTACTCCTCAAACAGGGAACTGTCTTATTTTCTGCCGCAGAAAAGACAGTGGGCACACCTACCACCCACAGCAAACAACCATTAACCCTTTCGTTACCACGCAACGCAGATTGATCACGGGTGATCAATGATTTGTTGCTGATTTCGACATGTTGTAGTGGTTTTTCATACACCTTATGCATCCGAGTGATAAGCCTAGGCACTGAACTTTTGGAATGAGTTTAATATTCCCCGCTTCGCACACAATGAGATTTTGACGGCGTTTTTTGAGATTTTTACGGCGTTTTTTATTGCAAAAGGGGGGCGTGGCTGCTGTACTTGACAAAAAAACATGCCAATCGTGGTCAAGAGGCCCCTAGAGTCTCCTTTTGATCAAGAGGTTCCTAGCAAGTCAAATACTAAATTGTGTTGTCAGCTTTATAATCCGACAGCATTGAGAGGTGATAATTACCTGAAAATGACGCCAGCTATTCACTAGTGATGTTTGGTTCGGAGGAAGGGTGGCTTTACTCCACCAATGTTGTTAAGGTCCCCAGCGTCTAATTGGACCTGGCCTTTTCAGCCAGATTCCAGCAGCTTCGGTTTCGTTTTTGTGTTGCAAAATTACCATTTCGTACTAGTTGCCCAATTGCAAGCTGATTTGCCATGGTGTCTCCATCGCACCGCTACTGTTCCTCCAGAAAAGCATGCCGCTCGTGATTTCACTTCACCCACTCCTTACTTCTGCGATAACAGATTCAGCTGAAAGCCGAAAGATAACACCAAGTCGTCAGACATCTGCTCAGGCAAGTAGGGCGCTTCCAATCGGTCTTTAACACTGCCATCAGTTCACCGGCCAGTTTCGTTTCCGTACGAGAGTATTTCCGAAAGCCTAGTGTCACTTCTTAGTAGAACTTTCAATCGAATATAGCAGTCGTGACAGTCTCCAACAGGCTTCATATTGTTTCTTTTCAAAAATGCTAGGTGTTGCACTGCAATGTAGGAGGCTTATTGAACTGAAACCTCTTTATCGCACAACAGATGCTTTGCGAAAGCATGCTGGGCATGATTTTAGCACATCACATCTTATTCTTGCAATCAGGGCTACCATAACTAGGAGATGACAATAAACCACAAATAAAAGTTTTGACATATAAGTTATGATCAGAACGTCAACAAGCATCCACAACCAAGTTTGGTTTTTATTTCCAAGCAGATTTCTTCGCACATGCTTGCTTGCCCTCAATTTTGTGCTTGCTGTAATCATTGACAAGCTGTTTTTATATCACATGAGGACTAATTGGGACATCTGGTAAAGTAAAACCACGTGATTTCTTATATAGAACCCTTCGCATTTTGAAATGGAGGTTGGGCTTCACCGCAACGCATGGGAACCACGCATGCTAACATTTTCTTTTATATTTGGCATATGGTTCCGCGCAACTCAATTTATTTTCTAGCATGGGTTTTGAAATGCTTACCTACAAAACGTATATTGTATGTTTTTGTATCACAGGTGGTTTGCCATACACAACTTTCTTTTTTTCATGTTCTTCGGTGCGTGGACAAAAATTTCGAATTGGATAATTTTTTTCGCAATCATTATTCAGGAAAACCTTATTAAAACTGGGGTTTTTTGAAAGGGCATTGAATGGTTGGTTTTTATGTCACTATAATATGTGACTGACCAATGTGTTTAGCAGAAATGTTTTCTTACACCCCTTCAAATCGGTCAATTTCCCGTGGTAACAGAAGAGTTACGGGGTGTCTGAAGAATGTGTAGCTTGACTCATGCACACATTGAAAGGGCCATGAAGACAAAATACAAGTTCACTCCATTTGAAGGAATTAGCCTTTGCTAACTCACTCGGCATCATGGCCGCCACGGAAGACATTTTACCAAAAAATACGAAAACAGAATGAAATGGGAAAACTGGCCAATTTTATGCCACATGATCGAAATATGAATAAAAGTCACGCAAGAGTGCGCAGCCCTAAAAATGTTATTTTCAGTTGCGTTAGCATTGCATTACCAGTTGCATTGGCACTGATTGATTGTACAGCTTTAAGGCGCCAACGCATTGCAGGCGATGAGGCGCGCTGTATTGGAGGCCTCCGGATTGATTTTGACCACCTGGAGATCTTTAACGAGTGCCCAAATCTCGTACATACGGGCGTTCTTTCTTTTTGCCTCAATCAGAAAAGTGGCCACTGCAGCTGCCTGCGTCCTCATGCTCATACGCGCAACGCCGTAGCCCTTGAGCCACCGCGGCGGGTTTGCGTTGGCACAGAAGTGATATTATTGAAAGGAACTAGGGGCCCTACCGAAATTACGTAGTCATGTCTCTTCCAGTGCCTTAGGTCAGCGGCCGCCAGTTGCACAGGCAAGATTCTCTGACATCGTAGAGCAACGGCTGGAGAGGGGCTGGGGAGTACGCACTGCTGCATCTGTCTTCCACGATATCGGGATTACGGGTTTGAAGTTTCCGATAATATTGGCGACAGTGTTATCAGGACGAAGCAGTCGCTCCAACGAGCCACATGTGTATTAATGAGGCACGGGCAGACGCCGCCTTTCAGCCTCCGCTCTCAAGGAAACGCTGGAGCTGCTTTGGACGTCCGGCCCCTGTCTCACCTGCGCGACTGCTGAGCTCTTACGCCCACCATGGCCCCATCCGAGCGCCGGTTTGAGCGAGAGGCGCGAACTGCGCGGTCAAGGTGGCTCAGAAGGGCTGGTGCTGCTCCGCAGGGCCCGGCCACGGCTGTGTACAGGGGTCTTCTCGGGTGACACGGGCTGCTGTTTACGGCCATTTTGTTTTCCTTACCTGCAAATTATATTGTTTCCAATGGTACCGAGACTACGGCGAACACATGCATATACAAGATGACTGCAGAGATGATGCCTCTAATTGAAACTATATGTATAGTTTCGACACTGCTAGCGGGTGACAGGGAAGGTTATATCAGTGCTCAGGAAAGGATACTCAGTGAAACTAACTCCCTACTAGCTCAAAGACATATCGAGGGCCTCCTCAAGCAACAACCCTTAACTGAATCAACCTGTCCAACAAAGGAACACCAGCATCGACACTTCGTCGCTGTCACGCTGGCTCCGTTGTCCTTTGCCGCTTTTCCTCCCGTCGTTTAACTCTTCATTCGACAACGCGAAGAAGCGGCGGAACCGTTGCATCGAGAAGCCCTGCGACCAGCGCCGCTTCAACTTGAAGTGCTTCCAGGAACGAGGTCGACAGCGATGCATCCCGCCGGGGTGGCTCATTGGCTAATGTTGACTCCCTTACCTTGCAGCCGAGAAATGTAAAAAAATAATAATCACAATGCTTTACTGAGGCTACTGACCTCTTTCATCTCAGATCACTTAGAGCTGTCTGAAATGGCGTCGTAAGACTGCTTCTGCCTGTCTGTTGCCCAAACAACAAGTCTTCCTCAGTGCAGTTCAGGCAATTGCTTACGATGCACTTCTTAAACACTCACAAGTCCATGTCATGAAAAAGCGAGCGCCAAGCATGGGACACCCCAGGGCAGACCGTTGTGGGAGTCATTCTGTGCTGGCAGCCAGCAGGCGTGTTGGGGTATCTCTTCGTAGAGACGTAGCCCGACATTGGGGACAAAAGTCTGCAACCAGTGCTCAAGTTCCAGGTGCACAGCACGCCACCCATGAAATGAGGTATTCGGTGCATTGCGTAACGAGAGCTTCCCCTTCGGCTTACGCCAGTAGCTTGCACTTTTTTTTGTGATAACGAACTGGCAAAAAGTGGGCATGTTGCCGATGGCTTGGGTATACTATATGACGTTTCTTTTAAATGCTACGGTGAACTGCTTGCAAGTACCTCAATTCATCTTGAGCAAAACGGAACTAGCACGCAAAAAGGAAATAGGTCACCGACAGCGAAATAAACTGGAGAGAAGCGAAAAAAAACAGAAAGGCGGCGTATCCTCTTCATGTCGGTGGAGATTGTGCCTTTACAGTTTGGAAGGGCTCAATGGGCTGGCTGGTTACCAGACGACAATTGGCATTATGCCAGTAATTGCTATATAGGTTGAGGGGTGACTTTTCGGCAATTCTTTTTTGGTAAAAATCTCGACCGCCTTATACCGTATTCACTAGAAATAAGCTACGGTAGGCTCTCGCATTCACCTGCATGACCCTTTTCACAGCACCCGCCGCGGTGGCTCAGTGGCTAAGGCACTGTGCTGGTGAGCCCAAGACATGGGCTTCATCCCGGCCGTGGTGGCTGCTTTTCTGATAGAGGTGGAAAGCAAAAACACCCGTGTGTTGAGATTTTGGCGCACGTCGGATCCCCAAGTGGTCAAAATTAATACACAGCCGTCCACAATGCTATTCCCCACAGACAAGGTCTGGCTTTGGCAAATTAAACTCCACAATCAATCAGCTTGCGAAGCCTTAAGCAAAATTGAAACTGAAACAAAACCTTCCACTTGTGCTAGGGCATCCCTTTATAATCGTTGCTAGTTCCAGGTTCGTGTTTCTTAAAAAGCACATGCTTCTCGATACTTCCTGAATGCATTTATTGTATATTAACATACTCCAGTCTCAGTCCTTTTCCAGAAAAACGCTTTGACAAGATCCACAATCCTCTCTTTATGGGGTCACAAACTGTAGTGCAGGAAAGTGTATTGGGTGTTGATACTTGTTTTCACACTGCTGGCATTTTGTGTGTTAATGAGCTGCTGCTAAAGCTGTCAGTGGTAGGGTTTCATAAATGAAGCTCCAATCTACGATAAAGGACGACTTCCTTTTACATTTTGACATTACTCGATTATATAATTGGGGAAAACTAAGGATTTCACACTAACAGACGGTTAACATTTATTAGCACACATGCTCAATCTGCCCTTTCATTTTATCCCTTGTTCTTTTTTTTCTCTTAACTCGCTTCAATGGCCTAACTTTCTCTTTGAATGCGTGGCATTAAATATTTGCTTCAGACACTGCATGGCCCTCTACGCAGGATGCTTACAAGATGCCAGAAAGAACTAGCCTTAGGTAACTTGCTCAAGCAAATACAACTTCGTCTCATTAAAAAATTGGCCGCGTACCTCCTCCTTTCGTTGCAAATGTAGACAAAAGACGTAGTCTTTGTCGACATTTGCCAAATAATTGGCTCCCTTTGCTTTCCCACTCACCTCTCACGTTGTTCCTCTCCCGTCGCGCTCCTCCCAAGGTAAAGCACCTAGAGGACTGCTCAAGTCAATTTAAATATACCGCGTTCCACTCCAGACCGGGTGCCTCGATGCAAGCGCTGCCGTACGGCGGAGACGCACGTGAATCGAGGCGCCCTGCTTCAGCGTTTGTAGAACCACGTTGCCCTACTCCAGGTGCGTTCCAACCGGAACGTGGAACCTATGTAGTACAACCTTTCGCAACTGTTTCGTTTCATTTCTTAAAACGCCGCTAGAAGCTTTAGTGACGCGGGCGACAGCAGGCGACGAAGTGATTTTTTTATGCAGTCGACGCCGTATTTCATTTGAATCAAGCATCCATAAATTTTAGATGAAAAGTATCTCTTGCTCTCGGCTCCGTCATCCATCGTCCGTCGTCCATCCATCAGGCGGCCCAGGAAGACACCGCCAATACTGCCGCTCCAGGAGCCCTTCAATGGGACACTGAAGTGATATGTAAACATTTCGGGATTACTAGCGCAAATTGTAGTGTGGAATCCCCAGGCCATGTTTCGACCACTCTGGGCGCGTTTACGCGATTTTATTTAGTAGAAAAATAATTAGGAAATGCTGTCCTCCTCTCTTTACGCTCGCCCATTTTCTGTGGCGTTTTTGTGTGAAGTCGGGAGTAGCCGAGCTCGCAATTGGCTGCGCTACTGCACGGCTCCCCGGCCTTCAGACAGTCAGTCGGCCCAGCGTTTCGTCCGCGGGCCGCCAACAGGTCGTCGAAATTCATTCGCTCAGTTGACACGAAGCCAGGACACGTTTGTGAATGGAAGAACGTGTCTTTCTTTACTTGGTTACTTTGTACGCTGTATCTAGCTCCAAGTCAAGGTCGCTTCACACAAGCGCTGCACAAGCGCACATGCGACGCTTCGCTGACTCGTACGCCAGTAGGAAAATATAAGGCCTCTTGAAGGCGGGAGAAGAGTCAGCGAAGTCAATATAGGTACTAAGGTAATAAAATCAACTGATATTTTTACTGTACAACGTAAACCTAGGGTGCGGGAATGACTTTTTTGCTGTCGGACCTCTCAATGACCGTGCTTCGTGAACTCGGCCAACCTCTTCCACCAGCAGAACCGTGAACAAAACTGATCGGGTGATTAGGCCACGCCCTCTGCTCGTGCTCAGACCGCTCGCTAAAATCAGCGTCAATGACATTCCCAACCATAACCTGGCCCATCTAATTGGCACAACTGCACCAAACCCTTACCTTGCCGAACTAGCTTCCCACCGGCACGTCACACTCGGCAACTGCCGTTGCATCACAGTGTACGACGATTCCCACACGCAACGTCTCTTATCAGCCACTCAGCTACATTTCCTCCAGAACGGATCCTCAGTCACCATTCCAATTGAAATCAAGCTGTCCCCGTATCGGCCCAATACGTCCAGAGGTGTTATTGAAGTTGAGCCCAATGAAACAAATGAAGAAATTTTGAAATGGATCCGCTGCGAAGAAGCCAAAATCATAGCATGCCACCGCCTTGGCCACTCCAATAGAGCAGTCTTAACGTTCGACTCTCCCAATCTCCCAAAAGCGGTAAAATACTATATGGCCATCATCAAAGTGTCGCCATACCAACCGCGTCGAATGGTATGTTACAACTGCCATAACATCGGGCATATGTCTCGGCATTGTCCTTCTCCAACCGTTTGTCGCAACTGTGGGAAAATGCATCCTGACACAACAGACTGTGGACCCACCATCTACTCCGTCGTTTGCGATGAGTTGGGCCACATTGGACTGGACCCTACCTGCCCTGGAAGAGTTCCCACGCCACCCAACAAGCCCCCTGCCAAGTAGCGCGCCAATGGCATCTCTTGGGCGGATCTTTGCAGCAAACAGATATTTCATTCCTCGTCTTCCTACTACGCAAACCATTACAAACGAGCCCAAAAGTTATTCTCAATCCAAAAACTCTGACAATAATATGTCACATATTCTTGCTCAACTGAATGCCCTTCGTGCGGAAACTCAGCAACTCAAGGCCGAAATCATGGAACTTAAACGAGCCCAACAACCCAGACTCCCACCCTCCTCTCAACCACCCCCCTTTCAACCGCCCTCCTCCCCGCCGTCCACATCCACGACTCCTTCATCCACAAGGCGCACTCGAAGCCCTAGTACTAAACGCACTCCTACCTCCAAATCCGCATTGGACCCCCAACTTACTCAAGTACTGCAAACTATACGTACTGACATACATCAAGAACGACTCGCTCCACAGGAAGATTGCAAAAACACGCATTCCTAATCAACTACGAACACTTCTACAACAAGTCATTACACGCCTTCCACTCATTGACCAAACCAAAGAGCCCCCGAGAAAGATCCCAGCCCCACGTCTTCAGATTGTTTCATGACTGCCCCAGTAACGGCACTACAGTGAAACTGCCGCAGCTTTCAGCACCAGCGCACTACTTTACTGATGAAGGTTAAACAGTCCCAACCTTCCTTCATTCTCCTCCAAGAAACACACGGAACTCTGAGTATCCCCGGTTATGTTGCACATACGAACCCATCTATCACGCAAGTGACGCGCGGTAGGTCCAAAGTAAAATCAACTCTTACTCCAGGATATGCCGCCGTTGTTGTACAGTCCCACTTCGCTACCTCTCCCGTCATCCTCCCTGAATTCTCATCCTGTAATCACGGAGTCATTGCAGTTTTAACACGCCTCCCTTCTGGCCGCAAAATTATTCTCGTCTCAGCCTACTACAAACCTATCGACAGTTCCTCACGTTCCTTCGAGTTTGCCTGTATCCCGGCTCTGTTCACCCGTCACGCCAAATATTCCAATACACATTTGTGGTGACTTCAATTCCCCACCCCCAATGGGGTTACAGCCGCACATCTGCTCGAGGAAGCTCTCTCGCCGACACCATGGATCTCTACAATTTCATTCTTATCAATGAACCTTTCCAAAAGACAAGAATTGGCCTTCATAAAGCTCGGGAAGACACCACACCGGACCTCACTTGGGCAACACCCAATCTCATCAAAAGTTGGTCCCCCTACTCTACAACATGGGGTAGTGACCACTTCCCCCTCCTTATAACGTTTCGTGGCAAGAAGACGCGCACCAAGCAAACACTATCACGACTAGACTGGGACACCTTCCGCGAATATATCGACCAAAAAGACCCCCCTGCCTCCTTCGATGATTTTGCGAATCTTATTCGAACTTGTGCCCAAGCAGCCACCGAGGAAATCGAATGCTCTTCCGACACACCAGCTCTCGATGCCCACCTCACAAACCTCTGGAAAAAAGTGCACTATCTCACACAACTGTACCGCTCTACCGGCAAACCTCATACAATCCTTGCCCGCATCCGCCGCCAGTATAAACTCATCATGTCATATCAACGTTGCCTTTCCAATAAGCACTGGAATGATCTCTCTGCCATACTCGGTCATGAAAAAGGCCTTCGGGCTCTGGAAAATTCCCCAAAGTCTTGGACCTAAGAAAAAACAGCGACCTCCACTATTTGCTACCCTCACGCTCACAAAAGGCTGAGCACGAGGTCGCGGGTTCGTTTCCCGGCCGCGGCGGCCGCTTTTCTGATGGAGGCGAAAAGCAAAAACGCCCGTGTGTACGAGATTTCGGCGCACGATAAAGATCCCCAGGTGGTCAAAATTAATCCGGAGCCCTCCACTACGGCGCGCCTCATCGCCTGCGTTGCGTCGGCGCGTTAAACCCCACAATCAATCAATCAACGCTCACAAAAGACCCAGTCAGAGTTGAACATGATATTATTATGGCTTTCTTCCCCCACGCCCAACTCCATCCCCTCCTCCTCTTCCACACATACACATTTCATCGTCACAGGACGACCTCGACCTTCCCTTCACCTTCAATGAACTTTACATGGCCATTCCCCACGGTAAACCCAAATCTGCCCCTGAACATGACGGTGTGACCTGGAAACACCTCCGCAACTTGCCAAAACCTGCCCTTGTTGCCTCACTTGGCCATGTTAACCGCTGCTGGGAAATTGGTGAAGTTATTGAGCATCTTAAGCTCACTCTCATCTTCCCTATTCCCAAATCCAAGAAGCCTGGTACCGGCCCAACTGACCTCACCAACCTCCGACCCATCTCTCTTACTCCTGTTTTCTGCAAACTCATAGAAAGGCTAATCAATAATCGCATCACCCACTACCTCGAATTTGTCAAACCATACTTTCACCCTGCAAAGACTGGCTTCCGCCCTAACCTGAGCGAGCACTCACGATAACCTTTGGCTATTACGTCGAGTGATCAATCGCTCTCATCACAACCACTCTCCTCCCGACTTGATCCTAGCAGTTGACCTAAGCAAGGCTTTTGATCGCGTTAACCAATCTGCCATACTAGAGGAACTGGCGCACGCCTACCCTAGCACCCGGGCACAAATCTGGATCCGCAATTTTTTGAACGCTCGGCCAATACGACTTCAAGGATCTCACCCAGGCTGGACTCCTCGCACTTCCTACCTTGACCGCGGGGTATCTCAGGGATCCATACTTTCCCCGATACTATTTAATGTCGCCATGGTGAGGGTCGCTGGAAATCTCGAACGTGACTCTGCTGCACGATTCACAATATATGCAGACGATGTAACCATATGGACTGAATCAGCCGACTTTTCATGCTCCGAAGACATGCAAACCGAACTCCAAGCCACCGCAACTAGCCTTGAATGCTCCTTGGCCTCTCTTGGTTGGAATTAGCCCCCGAAAAAACCAAATTCTTACCTGTATTTGGCCACAAACCCCCTCCACACTATAACCTTCCAACTCTTCTTCTCGCCGGTACTCCTATAACAGCTAGTTTTCAACCCATACGACTATTAGGAATCCCAATCGGACACAAAAACAGCCTGTCAATATGGTTACAGCAACTGAAAGCTAAATGGAAAACAATTCAACATGCCATACATCGCCTCTCGAACAAATTTGGTGGAGCAGGCCAGAAGGCAACCCAAACTTTAGCCCACGCTGTCGCAATTGGTACCATAACTTACGCAGCCCAAACCTATGACCTCAACAAAACGGCCATGAGAACGCTTCAACACCTGCACCGAGCCACCCGTCGCACCATCAGCGGACTACCAAAACATACTCGTCTGGAGAACTTGCAAGCTGCAGTTGCTCTTCCCCCACTGGAAAATATAATTCAAGAGCAAGTGAATCAATCACTTCATAAGTGCAGATTAACTCATCAAGGTGTCTCTATCATCGCCTGGGATAATCTCAAGCCGCCTGAGCCCCCCGACATCCCATCGCCTCTCGCTCCGTGGAGCCGCCCTTCTGTCACGGACTCTACGGCCATCCATCCCGTCCCGCGCAACACCCGCCCCGTCCGCGCTGCCCGCATCAACGCTCTCAGAAACAGTAAACTCCCCCACGAAATCGACATTTACACCGACGCGAGCATTTCTCCTCCACTAGTTGGCACCGCATGGGCTTCACCTGACCTTCCTTCCATCCAAGGCAAACGATCCCTTAATATTCCATGTGCTACCATCCTCGAAGCGGAACTCCATGCTATTGTTCAAGCCATAGACTACCTCATGTTTGACTTTCACTTCTCCGTGCCTTCCCAGATACGCATCCTGACAGACTCCTTCTAAGCCCTACAGACTCTAAAATGTCCTACGTCGACCAATACCATCGCCAACAAAATCATTCATCAGATCTCCATCCTGAAATCTAGCGGCATTCATGTTCGCATCGACTGGTCACCTGGACATGAGGAGTCATCACCGGTGCACCAGGCAGCCCACTCGGCTGCGCGGGAGTGTATAGCCTCTAGTCCTCCGCTGCTACCCGACTAGACTCCTCCACCTACTGAGACATTACCACCAGCAATACAGCTTCTACGTTACAAAAAGGAAAAAAAATACCGCCTCAAGGCCCTGACTCCAACCGGCTTTTTATCCGCCCTGCCCCCGCTCCCAAGATTAGCCGAAATTTTCATAAACAAATATTTTGCTAATGCTAGCCTTACCCCTGAGACCTTCCGTAAATGGTACACCCCGTCTCTACCGCCTCGATGTCCCTTCTGCGCCTCCCCGACTCCCGCCAATCTCCAGCACCTAACTTGGCACTGCCCGAAGTTCGCGCGCTACAGAACCTTCAAGCCTCCTCCAAATACAACCTGTCTTTACATCGACCCTCGTACACTGGAACCCTCCATGCTGGCTTTAATTGCACACTTTTCCCTAAAAAGCGGTCTAGCGCGAGCAGTCTAGAGTCGTGAGCCTGCTCTCCTCACCCCACGCGGCCTCTTCAGCATTCTTAAAGAGCCCACCTGTTTTGGGTCGAACTGTACGCATTTAAGATGTCCCAAGTTACAAACCCCCCACCTTCTACTTCCCCTCCCCCCACTTGACGTAGAGTGTTCCTGCCACAATAAAGGCTACCTCCTCCTCCTTTTTGCGCTGGGCGAACAAGCACAGCGGCCATCACGACTAGGCATCTGCGAACGCTTTTCCGTCTAAGAAGGGCAATTGCTAGACGTCAGATATTGTGGAAACTTGGGGGATACTTACTGCACGAGCGCAAAACAACAAATAGTCACCTAAGCTGCTTGGAATGCTAAAACTAAATAAAAGTGTAAACTTCATGTGTGTTTATATGTAAATGTATACACACATATACACATATACACATATTACATATATGTATGTATATGTGTAAATTTTATATGTTTATATGTAAACTTTATAAGTGTAAAAGTGTATACATTATATACCTTACATTTCCAAAGTCGGCAGCGCTCGCCCGTGGCCGAGTGGTCTGGAGCGCTATAGGTATGTCATCGCAAGTGTTGTGCAAGTCACAAGTTCGAATTTCCGCAGGTACGTGCTTTTTCTATACTGAGTTCGTTTACCTTTTTTTGGGCCGCAACGTTCATTGCTCCACGAGCTAGTTCACAGACCGCGCGCAGGGCGGCAGTGGCGCGCTAGCGAGTTCTCATTGGCGTGCTGTTGCCATAAGCACCGACTGCTTGCGGGCAGTGGGCACAGGCTAGAACCAACAGACCCTTGGCCTGGTGCGAACACGCTTTTTACGATACAGGCATGAGTGAGGCAAGCTCCAAATATGGGGGAAAAGCGCATGGCATTTGAGCGTCTGCGGGGACGCCCTCCGTAGGCCTCAGATAGTGAATGCTACGATTCCAAGCCGTCCTGGGAGGCTTATCTTATGCATTTTACAGCCGACAACATGGCAGAAGCGCGGTACGAAGATTACTGAGATATTGAGAATGCCCATCCAACAACACCATTGGTTGTGTTTTACAGAACCGAAACCGAAACCGAAACTTGTTTGATTGTTAACCTTGGGCATCGTCCAATCACGGTGCCCCCTCCTCCCAACGTCACAGCCTTAGTTGGTGCGGCCGCCGCAAACCATGCATCGTAGTTTTTCTTCTTTCGCGCTTTGTAAAATAATTACCGATTTGTCAACCGGATAAACGATGAAAAGTGTGCTAATTTGAGCCAGTCTACGCAGTGCAAGCAAAAACGGGAGCTTGACAAATTCACTTCAGTGTCCCTTTAAGGGGAAGCGTGCTCGTCTCGTGCCGGCCCAGGAAGACACCGGCAACACTGTCGCTCCAGCATCTCACGGTCGGGGCTATGTCCCTCCCTTATTGTGGCGCCGTCGACAGCCCCACTGCGCATGCTCGGCTCATCTCGGGCCGGCCCAGGAAGACACAGGTAACACCATCGCTCCAGGAGCCATTAAAGGGTAAGGCACCACCGGGCGTTCAGCAAGCCGAGCATACGCAGTGGGGGTGTGGATAGCGCAACAACGACAAGGGAGGGACATAGCCCGTCGCATCTAACAAAAGCACCATCTTCCCATAGGCGAACCCTGCGTAGTATGCGAAACAGCCATGGGCTGAACGCAATTTTCCATTTCTTAGTTCCGGTAAGTGAAAAGTGTGGTAGTTACGATGGAAACCAAACTGTAAATATAACGGCAGCTGCGTACCTCAACCTAACGGAAACGACGAACTGAAAACTAATGGGCACTTGAATCGACCCCATAGCTTTGCATACTACTCAGGGTTCCCCTACGGGAAGACGGTGTAATTTTTTTAATGAAGGAACACTGCAAATATTACTTATGTATTTTTTGTGCGTCCCATTCGTGTAATGTTTTATTCTTGTTCAACAGTGTTGACAAGTATGGATATAGCCACCAGACATAGACATTTAGATTTGGCTGTGGGTATATAAGACTACTGCGCAGATTCAGTTTTACTGTGGCCGGGTGGCTAAATCGAGTCACAGACAGATAGACAGACCAAAATTTCTGCATTTAGGTACCCCACGAAATACAAAATGTGAGTTTTACTGGCAGAATATTACTACCAGTTGAATCAATTTAACAACATTGCTGCATGCTGCTGATCATGCTTTCACGATGGTGATCAACATTTGAGAAGGATAACTTGTTTATTATCACCTCGATTTGTTGAAAATCACGGTGGCTATATAAGATTTATCGAAGCTCTTTTTGTTGGATGGTTGACCAACCTACAGCCTAACACAGTTCATACGTAGCAAAAACATATAGCTAGTTCAGGCCAGCCGTTCTAAGTACTTTCATTTCCTGCGCCAAAATTTAAATGCTTGAAATATACACATTTTTAATAACGTTATTACAAGTTTAAAGCTAATTTTCGAAACCCTTCAGGAAAATACCTGAATAAGAGGGGTAGAATAAAGCAAATGGGAAAGCTTACCGAAAGCTACAATTAGTACTGCCAGCTCAGGCAGGCTGGCAGTACTATCAAGTTTCAAGTTATCAAGTTATCAAGTTTTTGTGCCTAAAATTGCAGGCAGCATGTGTACTCTGATACTTTTTACCCGAGTAAAATTGCGTGTACCATAAACATGAAAATCATAAAACCAACACTGAAAAAGAAGCCTTGCTAACAATAATAATATAGATACCCTGATTTTGATATGAACAGCATAATTTGATGACAAATTATGCTGTGCACAGAGTGTTAAATAATTTTTTTTAATTAGAGCTGTTTCGTAAAAGTTGGGCCGTTATAAAACTTAGGTAGTTTAAACTAATCTTAAAGAACAGCAAAAAAAAAACAGAAGCCCTATAACATCCGAAGTTCTCTTATTTTTCTTAACTATGTCAACCCCCCAGCTGCAGCTTTCTTGCATAACCTACGGGCCTAGCGGTGAAGGCTCAGTCAGGACGCCGCACGGGGAATAAAAATTGTGCATTCTCCGTAAAGTACATGGTATATTCCTGCAATACGGAACGCGTTATCCATTCTACTGCATCAGAAATACCCACTACCCAATTCATAAATTCATTCCGCCTTGTAGAGGCTACACTCGCGAGTGAAACCTAAGCTGCCTTTTCTTCGGTTCCAACTGGCTGCCTGTACGCTGCGTATACAAAACACCCTGCTCCTTATCTCAAGAGACGCGATGCGACGACACGCTTATTTCCATATCTCCAATTCGGCATTACTCACATTCGAGCTGCTTGCGCGAGGGTTCGCACGTGACCTACGTCAGTCATGATTTGGGTCGCGAGCGAATGCTGGTGGAGGCAGCTCTGATGTGAGCTATGCCGGATTGGAGATATGGAAATAAGCGTGTCGTCGCATCGCAAGTAAATATTCTCGCGCACTATAAACACGCAGATGCTGAGCCGGGGTCCTTGAAGAAGACGACCGGGTCAGTACAAGCAGCCGGAGCCTCTTTTGTGGGATAGCTAGAGCACAGGGTTCCAAACGCGAGCGCCATAGCTCTGAATGACAATGATGAGAGAGCACGCGCACTCAACTACTTCGTCGTCCTCACAGTCGTCTCTTGGCGCCGATGAAAACGTGACATTTACCCCCCTTCCAAAGGAAGCATCGTGCCGATGCTTCTGTGGACATACTGACAACCGGCGGGGGTGTGTTATGTCCTTGAAAAATAAGGTTTCATGCGCACTACGTGCACTACGTCCGGGCGCAAGCGACGCCGTCTCGTTGAAGTGCAGTCTTCGGGAACCACGGTGTAAGTGACGTCGCTAAGTTGTTGAAGGACACGGTAGGGACCGCAGTAACGCTTTAGAAGTTTCTTTGACAGCCCTCGAAGTCTTATTGGGGTCCACACCCACACACGGTCGCCAGGTTCGAAAGCGGCGTGCCTGTGGCGGGCGTTGTACTGGAGAGAATCCTGCAGCTGCTGTTTCGTGATTCGGTGGTACGCTAGCTGCCACCGAAGAAAGCGCTTCTTCGGCTTTCTGGATGAAACTCTGGATGTCCTCGTCGCCGTCGCTGTCATTGTGAGGCAGCATTGCATCAAGCATGGTTTCTGCCTCGCGTCCATGGACAAGTGCAAACGGTGTCATGCGCGTTGTTTCTTGCCGGGCGGTATTATAAGCAAATGTCACATAAGGAAGAATTTCGTCCCAGCATTTGTGTTCCACATCAACGTACATGCTCAGCATGTCAGCAGGGGTTTTGTTCAACCGCTCGGTTAGGCCGTTTGTTTGCGGGTGGTAAGCGGTTGATTGCCGGGGGAGGTACCTGTGAGGTTCGTTATGGCGCGTACAAGGTCGCCATTAAACGCGGCTCCCCTGTGTGTAATAAGAATCGACGGGGCGCCGTGGCGCAGAACGATGTTTTCAATGAAAAACTGGGCCACGGAGAGTGCTGTGCAGCGCTGAAGCGCTTTCGTTTCTGCGTACCGCGTTAAATAGTCGGTGGCGACAATTATCCACTTGTTGCCTGCGTGAGAGGTTGGAAAGGGTCCCAAGAAATCCATGCCTATCTGCACAAATGGTCTTTTCGGTACTTGAACTGGCTGTAGTAATCCAGCTGGTCGGCCCTGCGGAGTCTTGCGTCGTTGGCATTCACGGCACGTTCGTATGTACTGCTTCACGGTGGCGGCAAGGTTCGGCCAGTAATAATTCTGTTCTATCCTGGACGTCGTCCGAGCGTAACCCAGGTGGCCGGCCGCTGGGTCGTCGTGGCACGCCCGTAGTATTTCAGTTTGAAGACACGCGAGGACAACTAGGAGCTAGTCCCTTCCGCAAGGAGCAAAGTTTCGCTTGTAAAGAATGTTGTTGCGCAAGCAGAAGAACTTCAACGCGCGTGCGAAGGGCCTCGGAACGTTGCTATTCCGGCCTTGTAAAAAGTCTAAAAGGGGCCGCAACTCCTCGTCCTCCATCTGTTGCTGAGACAAGATGGTAGCGTCCAGCGCCCCGAGGAAGGCCGTGTCGTCATCATCATCTTAATTGTCGGCGTGCTCGACTGGCGCTCGTGAAAGGCAGTCAGCGTCAGAGTGTTGCTTTCCGGACTTATAAATCACCGTTAGGTCGAACTCCTGAAGTCGGAGGCACAAGCGAGCTAAAAGTCCCGTAGGGTTCTTTAAATTGGCCATCTAACACAGGGAGTGGTGTTCGCTTACTATTTGGAAAGGGCGGCCGGAGAGGTAGGGGCGAAATTTCATGACGGCCCATACAACGGCCAGGCAGTCTTTTTTTGTTGCCAAATAGTTGGTCTCCGCCCGAGAAAGGTTTCGGCTTGCATACGCGACGACTCTGTCCGCACCGTCTTGCGACTGTACTACAAGTACAGCTCCTAGACCGACGTTACTAGCGTCTGTATGGACCTTGGTCGCAGCTTCATCGTCAAAGTGGGCGAGTACCGGTGGCATTTGTAAGCGAAACCTGAGTTCTTCGAACGCAGCCTCGTGCCCCCCAGTCCAATGGAAGGTGACATCATTACGGGTGAAGGAGGTTAACGGGGCCGCGATGTTTCAGACGTTTTCTATAAACCTCCGGTTAGGAACAAAGGCCTTGAAATTGTCGAACAGCATTTTGTCCGCAGGGGTCGGGAATTTGGTCAACGCTGCTATCTTCTCGGGATCGGGTTTGACACCGGCGTGGCTGACAACATGGCCCAAGAAAAGTAGGTCCTGGTATTGGATACCAGGACCTACTTTTTTTGGGCCATGAAATGACATTTTTTCGCTTTCAGCGTGAGACCGGCCGATCGAATGGCTTGAAGAACAGAAGATAGCCGTCGCAAATGTTCCTCAAATGTGGGTGCAAACACGATGACATCTTCGAGATAAACCAAGCACGTCTGCCACTTCAATTGAGATAAAACAGTGTCCATCATCCTTCGATATGTAGCAGGTGCGGAACACAGCCCAAAAGGGAGAACCATAAACTCATAAAGACAATCTGGTGTTATGAAGGCAATCTTCTCGCGGTCGCGCTCATTAACCTCGATTTGCCAATACCCACTTTTCAAATCCATCGAACAAAAGTAACGGGCATGACGAAGCCTGTCGAGGGAGTCGTCGATCCTCGGCAGCGGGTAAACGTCCTTTTTTGTGACTTGGTTCAGCTTCCTGTATATCTACGCAGAATCGCAATGTCCCGTCCTTCTTTCTTACCAAAACCACGGGGGACGCCCACGGACTCCGAGATGGCTGGATAACGTCGTCTCGCAACATCTGTTATACTTGGCTTCGGATGGCGTCGCGCTCCTTGGTAGATACACGATACGGGTTTTGGCGAATAGGTCTCACAGCGTCGGCAGTAATTATGCGACGCTTCGTCAGTGGTGTTTGACGCACAGCAGACGATGATGAAAAATAGCCTTTGAAGCTCATTAGCAACCCACGAAGGGCTCGCTGCTCCGCGTGAGGTAAGCTCGAATTGATGTCAAGGATAGGATCGGGAGCGCCTTCGCCAGGTTCAGTGCCTTCTAATACAAAACAGTCATCGTTACCCGCGATATCCTCGAAGTAACTAACGGTGGCACCCTTAGCGACGTGGCGGCGTTCCTTGCCAAAATTGGTCAGCAATAATTCCGCAAGGCCCTCGGTTAGGTGCAGCACGCTTTGAGTAACTGCGATGTCGTGATTCAGCAATAGGGCGTCCATACGCTCTGTGATACCATCGACGGTACAGCGAACGTCACACATCACAGCAACTATCCTGCAGGACCACGGCGGCACGTTCACATCATCGTCGATAACACGCAATGACGCACGGCGTACTCCATGTTCTGGGCGGCGATTGCTCGCGGCGAACTTAATGAAGCGTTCCCCAACGTCGATGACAGCGTTGTGCTCACTTAAGAAGTCCATTCCTAGAATTAAATCCTTGCAGCACTCGGGGAGGACGACAAAACTTGCAATGAACTCGGAGTCGCCGATACCAATCCTGGCGGTACATTTGCCCACAGGCGTCATCAGATGACCACCAGCCAATCTAATCTGGAGCCCGAACCACGGTGTCTTTACTTTTCTTAGGTGATCAGCGGGTGTTTGGCTAATTACGGAGTAGTCGGCACCAGTGTCGACTAAAGCAGTTAATTGGTGCCCGTCTATGGAGATTGAAATGTCCGCGCTGCCAATTTCACCGATACTTATTTTACTCGCCGTGCGGTCAGACGGCGACGTCATGGCTCCCGTCGGTGGGATAGTGGGTGCTGTCGGCAAGGTCGCGTGTTCTACTGGGGACGCTGCGTGTTCGGTCGACGAGGCCGTCGTTTGTCGTATCGGCGGGGTCGTGTCTTCGGTCGGCGGCGTAGTTGGTTTTCGAAGGTCTTGCAAAGGCCTACCGGTAGCAACCTTGCCTCCTGAGGTTGCGGCGGTTAGTTTCCCCGCCCAGGGCTAGGGGAACATCCACGTGGCGGTCCTCGGGGGTCTCGACGGTCGGGTCACGAGCCGCTAGACGGTGACTGTGAACGTCGGAGGATCGGCGGGAGAGGTGTCTGCGAACGTCGGAGGATCGGCGCGGGACTTTGTCTGGCAGCAAGGTAAGCGTCGATTTCCGGAGGTCTTTCGCCAAAGCGAGGTCGTGAGGCAGCGGGTGAAAAGCCACGAAGCCCAATTTCACGGTACGGGCAACGACGGTAAACGTGGCCTGCTTCGCACAATGATAGCACAGTGGCTGGTTGTCATCGCGCCAAACGTCCGTCTTCCGTGCCTGCGTTCCATATGAACTCAGTTGTTGGGACCGGGAGTACGTGGCGGAATCTGCTCTCTGGAGTCGGGGGTCGGTTCGAGGCGCCAGGGACGGCAGTGGCGTGTGTGCGATGGGCAGCTGGCGACGGAGAGCTGTTACATAACTCGCCTGTGGCGGTTGTACCTGCTGCTCCGCGATCGAAAGCGCTTGTCGGATCTCTTGGCGAACCACATCAGC
Organism: Haemaphysalis longicornis; assembly: GCF_048455015.1. Lineage (NCBI taxonomy): Eukaryota > Metazoa > Arthropoda > Arachnida > Ixodida > Ixodidae > Haemaphysalis > Haemaphysalis longicornis. The sequence goes on along the minus strand of NW_027526203.1, from coordinate 81,505,335 downwards.
AACGGAGGCAGGCGCAGGTCCCAGCCCGCCAATCCCACTCAATTGCAGCTCTTCTCGTACAATTGAGCGGATGATGTCTCGAAGGGTTGTGTCATTGGCCATACCCGTTAGGGCGCCAGCAGTACCGGACGAAGTGCCGTTCACGCGGTTGAACTGCCGGCATCTCTCTTGCAGGGCTCGCTCGATTGCTGTTGCCTCCCTGACGAAGTCTTTCACCGTGCGAGGAGGGTTTCGTACGAGACCTGCGAAGAGCTGTTCTTTAACGCCGTACATCAGGTAGCGCAGCTTCCTCGGCTCCGACATTTCAGGGTCAGCCCTCTTGAACAACCACGCCATGTCCTCCGTAAACATAGTCACGGTTTCATTGGGTTTTTGGATCCGTGACTCTAACAGCCGCTGTGCAAGGTCACCATAATAATTGATCAATAACTTGGAGCCCCTCCGTATTTGTTTGAGCCCGTCGTTTCGTGTATGAAGAACAGAGCACCCAACGACACGGGTGTCCCCCACTACTCGTGAAGGCTATGTGGTAGCCACGGGCGCTCGGGTAGGAAATATCTGGCATCTAGGAGTCGCTTTAGGGAATCCCTAAAAACGCAGAATCATTATGGTTCCAAATCAGCGCAGAAGAAAAGTGCAGATACACGCCTGCTTAATTCGAAGCTTCGCCAAAAAACTGGGACACAGCGAAGCTGCGGCGTACGTCACTGGCCGTCTTCCGAATGTGACGCTACTCCCTGTCGCTGCCTCTCGGTTTCTCGCTCTTCCGGCTACGCGGGAGGGAGCAGTGGTCAACTTTGTCGACAAACACTGCTGCCCCAAATTAAAAATGAAGAAAAAAATGTTTGCAGGCATAAACTAATCAATGTAATCATTGTAAAAGTAGAATGTTACCCGGTCTTAAAAGCGCTTCAGGAGCCCTTTAATCAGACAGTGGAGTGATTTTTAAACATTGCGGGATTACTGGCGCGAATTGTAGTCTATAGTCTTTAGGCCATGATCGGACCACTCTCGCTGCGTTTATGCGACTTTATTCACCATAAAAATCAATTAGAAAGTGCTGTCCTCTCTGCTTCCTCCTTGCCGACTTTCCATGATATTTCTTGTGACGCCAAAACAAGATGGCTTGGCTTGACTGCGCTACTGCACGGCTCGGGTCTTGGTCTTTTCGGTACAGGGCGGTTCGGTACAGGGCGGTTCGGGACACGGGCGTTTCGGTACAGGACATTTCGGTACAGGGAAGTTCGGTACAGGTCGTTTCGGCGCGAAAACGAATTCGAGCCAGCGTTTCAGGTGGCCAAATCCGCGTGCGTTGTAAACATGGGAGTTGCAAGCACGCAAATCGAACCTGTTATTACACCTGTTGTTGCTTGTATTTCTGCGTTACTTTAGGCCAGTAGAAATTTACGCGGCCTTGCCGAAAAAAATTCATATTTGCGTAACCGTAGCCAGAAAATGTATAGCTTGTTCATTACTTCGTTTGTTTAGCGACAATATCATCATGTATATTCTACCCGCCGCGTGGTGGCACAGTAGCAAAGGCGTTGCGCTACTGAGCATGAGGTCGCGGGTTCGATTCCCGGCCACGGCGGCCGGTTTTCTGATGGAGGCGAAAAGCAAAAACGCCCGTGTGTACGCGATTTCGGCGCACGTACGTTAAAGATCCCCAAGTGGTCAAAATTAATCCGGAGCCCTCCACTACGGCGCGCCTCATCGCCTGCGTTGCGTCGGCGCGTTAAACACTACAACAAAAAATAAATACTATACATTCGTCCTCTCGCGGGGCTGAATTTTTTATTTGCGCCCTCGCGTTTCCAATTCCGTCGTCCCCCACGTGATCTCTTGCGCTTCGGCGCATTCTGCGAAAAAAACTATGCCTTGGTACCCCGAATGGTTAGCGGCACGAATGTCAGCGGGAGCCCGATCTTAGGGCGACCGTTTTAGGCAAGCTCCGCCGCAAGCCATGCACGCTCCTCCCCCACTCCCCGTGCGTCCAGAGAAATTCTGGGAAGACAGGTGACTGACCCCACGGGGAACCTCCATTGGGGTTCCGCAGCCCCTTCGGTCCAAAAGTTTGGTCCAGAATAATATATTTACGGGTTTAAGGAGTTTTCGCCGCATGAACATATCAGTTAGTTCTTTATTTTGTTTTTGTTTTGATTTAATTTTGCACAAGATCTCTAGGGTCTATTTTTTTAAGACGGCTTCTGAGCTCATATTGGGATTATTTAACGCCTCCTTACGAATCCGCATACTTTTCAAGCGATTCCTCCTGTAAATATTTGTTGAGGATAGTTCCTCGATCCTGTTTCATTTGTTTACTTTTCGCATAAATGTTCTTTGAATCGATTATTCAATTACTCGGACATTCTTTCAAATTTTGTTCTGAGTAGAGAAGTTGTTTGTCACAAAAGTACCGCATGTACCTATTCGGGCACTCTGCTTTGACGTGCATGTTTGCTGCGGGAAATATTTCTTACGCACTAAGCGCTCTTCCGGGCTGTTAAACTAAGTGAACACCTATCTTATAAATAAGAATGAAATGGTTTAACAGTGCAGTTAGAAACATTATCCGTCGGAATAGTAGCGCTAAAGTGTTACTCTGGGTTTTTCACTTACATCATCCCACGCGATTTGAGTTGCAGCGGCTCATTTTAACCTGCCGCATGCCTGTTCCAGTCGGCACTTGTTTTTTTTTATATATATGCCATGTATAATGTCGTGCCGACACCTGCTTCTGCGAACATCATTTTAACGATGTGCGGCTTAAAAAAGTACTGATTATGGGGAGCAGCAGGTGACATTGGTCTCAGGTCACGACCATATTAGCAAAACGCCAAGAATTACAGATGAGCAGTCTTTGCGAAGATGAATAACTGTATGTATTCTGCATAAAACCTTGCAGAGTGCTTTCAACGTCATTACACAGCATTTCCAAATTTGATTAACAAACACAATAAACCCGCCGCAGTCCCTGCTAACTACGAATAAGTCGGGACGGAAGCGGCGGCAAGGTACAATAGGTGTCTTCCGTAAATGCAGAAACACAAGAAATTGCAACTTCTTCCTCATTACGTTATAAAGGGACAGGTTCCTTCGCCGTGCGGTGGGACTCATTCCCGCAGCCGTTGGGAAAGGGTCTCCGCAAAGTGAAAAAAGAAAATATTTACCTCACTGATTTTCGAAGAAATAAAGACGTGATAAAAAGTCGTAAAAAAACGAGTGAAAAAACACGACGATACTGTCACTGATGTGTTATATAACATTCTGGTAATAATAGGTCGCTAAGAAACAAAATAATGAACACTTATAGGTTGTTTAAATGCTACAAATATCGCAGCTAATATATAACAAATCAACAGAGGTTTTTTTGGGACGGCCGTATAACCAACTGCTGGCCTAAAATAACGCCGAATTTCCAACAAGAACATCTATAATAAATAGGTACAAATTCCGTGCTTGTAACCACCCCGTAAACAACTCCCGCAGCCTAAAGCGCACGTCGAAATTCGTCTTTGTACCGAAACACCCGTGTCCCGAAAGGTCCGTATCCCGAAACGCCCGTGTCCCGAAACGCCCGTGTACCGAAACGCCCGTGCACCGAAAAGACCGTACCGAAACGCCCTGTACTGAAACGTCCTGCACCGAAAAGACCGGAGCCGGCACGGCTCACCGACATTCCGTCAGAATCAGTCGGCCCAGAGTTTAGTCGGCCGGGCGCCGTCGCAACGTTCCAGTTCGTTTCCTCAGTTGATACTTAGCCACAACACGTTTGTGCCTGGAAGAATGTGCTTTTATTTTGTTAGTTTGTGGACTGTATGAAGCTCTAAGTCCAGGTTGCTGCACACAAGCGCACATGCGATGCTTTGCAGACTGGTACGCACAAAAAATCTAAGGCCAATTGAAGGAGGGGGAAGAGTCAGCGGAGTTAATATAGGTACTAAAGGAATTAAAATACTGAGGAATACTAAAATACTAAGGAATTAGGGAATGCAGTTGCTAAAGATGAGATAGTTGGGGAAATTTGGGGAACGCTTACAGCACGAGTGCTATCCAAGAAATAGTCATCTAAGCTTCTTAAGTGCTAAAACATAAAAATGTTCCCTGGCTATGCATTACCTACTTTATATTTCCGCCCCTGGCACCACTGACTTCTAGCCGAATGGTCTAGCTGTAGCACAAAGTATATCGTTTTGCAATTGGAATGTTCAAGTCCCGGTAGCCAAGTTTTTTTAAAGTGGATTTGTTTGTTTTTGGGCAATGGTTTCGATCCGGAAGTCACCATTTTTTGCGCTGCAACCTGCATTGCTCCACGAGCGAGTTCGCAGAACGCGTGCAGACTGACACGCATGGTGTTGCCATAAGTACCGACTGCTTGCAAGCACAGTCCCGAATCAGCCGACACTTGGCCTTGTTCGACCACGCTTCTTCCGATGCAGCCACTAGCCACGCAAGCTCCAAACGTGGGGGAAAAGCGCACCGCATTTGAGCGTATCCACTCACATGGAGGGCGTTCATCCACTGCGTAGTTCTCTGCTAGGGATTGGTACAATTCCAAGCGCAGCAGGTAGGTTTATCTGACGCATTTTACAGCCGACAGTATGGCAGAAGCGTGGTATGCCGATTACTGCTAATGTGAGAATGCCCAGCGAACAACAACGACGGACGCCAACCATGTTGGTTCACAGAACCGAAACCAAAACTGGTTTGAACTCTAATCTTGGTCATTGCCCAATCATATAGCACCTTGTACGGACGCAACTACTTTAGATGGTGCGGCCACGGCAAACCCCGCATGATAGTGTTTCTTCTTTCGGGCTTTATAAAATAAATATCACCTTACCGACCGCATAAACGATGAAAAGTGTGTTTATTCAAGCCAGTCTACGCAGTACCAGCAAAAACAGGAGCTTGACAAGTTCACTTCAGTGTCCCCATAAAGGAATAGCAGCGTCTCGGAAGACGGTGATACTTCAAGCCCACATACTTACAAAACGCGAGAAACTGTAGCGCGTTTCTCTCAGAAGTATAACCACGTTTTCCACAAGAACCAGGGTGAAGAGAGGGCGCAGGCGCTTAGAAAAAAAAATGGCCGCGTATCTGCTCCTTTCGTTGCAAATGTCGACGACAAACGATAGTCTTTAGTCAACATTTGCCAAGTAAATGCCTCCCTTCGCTCCCGCTCACCTCTCATGTTGTTCCTCTCCCGCCGCGCTCCTCCCAAGATAAAGCACCTAGAGGACTGCTCAAGTCACTTTAAATTTACCGCGTTGCACTGCTCCAGGCCGGGTGCCCCGATGTCAGCGCTGCCGTACGGCGGAGACGCACATCAATCGAGGCGCCCTACTTCAGCGTTTATAGAACCGCGTTGCCCTACTCCACGTGCGTTCCAAGCGGAAAGTGGAACCTATGTAGCAGAACGTAACTATTTTCGTTTTATTAAAGACGATAGTCGTTCTTGGGCTACTTAAACCCAGCAATTTTGGTCTGTCTGTCTGTCTGTCTGTCTGTCTGTCTGTCTGTCTGTCTGTCTGTCTGTCTGTCTGTCCGTCTGTCGGTCTGTGACTCGATTCAGCCACCCGGCCAAAGTAAAATTTATATTGCGCAATAGTCTTATATACTCAAAGCCACATGTAAACGTCTAATTATGTGCTCATACTTGTCAACTTTGTTCAACAACAACAAGACATTACGCAAATATAAGACAGGAAATTAGTACACAAGGTATATCTACAGAGCTCCTTTATTAAACATTCATGGATGATTTGTTTTTCGATAGCAAATGATATTCTACATCTGCTGCAGAAAATCACCGCCTCCTGGCTGCATATCAAAAATCACGCGGCAACAGCAACGAGAGGTTCCACTAGCTAGGTTCCACGTTCTGCTTGGAACGCACGTGGAGCACGGCTACGCGGCTCTATAAACCTTCTAGTCGGCCGCCTCCATTGACGCGCGTCTCCGCCGTACTGCAGCGCTGGCATCGAGGCACCCCGCCTGTAGCAGTTCAACACGGTAAATTCAAATCCCCTTCCGCAAACCTTTCGTGCGTTTACTTTGGAATGAGCGCGATGGTACAGGAACAGCATTAGAGGTGAGCGGGAAAGCAAAGGGGGGCATTTCCTCGGCAAATGTCTACAAAAACTATCGTCTTTTGTCGACATTTGCAACGAAAGGAGCAGATACGCGGCCAATATTTCTTAAAATGCAGCTGGAAGCTTTAGTGACGCGGGCGACAGCAGGCGACGGAGTGAATTTTTTTTTATGCAGTGGATGCAGTATTTCATTTGAATCAAGTATCCTTGAATTTATTATAAAGGAAGACTGAAAATATCACTTATTTATTGATTTTCTGCCTGATATTTGGGTAGAGTTTCGTTCTTATTCAACAATGTTAACCAGTATGAACATGGCCGTGAAAGCTAGGGAGGGGCGAAGCATGCAGTTTATAAGTGTATTCTTGGCGCCTTGACGTTTTTGCCCACGAAAAGGAAACTGTTTGACGGTAGAGGTATACAGCTTTGCTGTGAAGTTCTCGTCTTTAAAGCACGAAGCGTTCTAGCGCGAGGCGTTGGACAACGAGTGTCCCGGTGTGTTTTTAGGACGCGTTTTCCACCATTGAAATGAGACATTCTAGCGCGAAGCGTTGGACAACGAGTGTAGTGGTTAGTTCTTTTAGTACGAGTGACGTTTTAGCGCGAGGCTTTGGAAAACGAGCGTCCCGATGTTTCAGTAACGTGACTACATGATGCGACATACGAAGACGACGGCGACAGGAGACGCCATGGTTCGCAAGCCTCTAAGGGGCTTCGCACCTAGAAATAGTTACACCGCCCAATGCTCCAACCTGGGCCGGCTAACTCGAGGCCACAGAGGCCGAACGACGGGACCGTGTTAGCATCAGCTGAATAGAATAGCACGAACAGTGACATCACGCATGTCATGTGGGGCGCAGTGTCGCGACGCGTTTGGAAACGTGCGGCACAGTGTTTGGAAATGCGGCATAATGGTGTAGCGGTTACTTAGTGTCTTCGTGATCAAAGGTGGAAGTTCGAGTTCGGTACTTTTGTGGTTTTCTGTTTTTATAGCTTTTGTTGTGATGAATGTTTTCTTGAGTTACGTTGGTATTGAGCTTTGAGATTGACTAATAGTCTCTGTTTTTTACGTTAGTTTATATTGAATCAGGTACTCAAGATTAGGTTACGTTAAAAAGAGAACATTTTTATAACCAACCCGAAAACTCTGTGGAGAGCGACATAGTGCGAGACGCGGTGTTACGCAAGATAACCCGAACGGGCGTCACTTTCATGGAGTACCTATACTGACGTGGTACGTACTCTAACACAAAGCCTGAAAACAGTGTCCGCGTTGGCTTAGTGTCTAAAGGCGCTGTGGTAATGATCCCATGTACGTGGTTTTCACCATATGCATTATCCATAACCGCACAGATATTCATTGTCTGGATGACTCGTCGAGTGAGTGAGCTAAAGCTTGCCTTCGAACTTTTTGGGCTTCTTCCAAGATTTCTGAAATCGTGGTTTCAGGTTTTTCCATAAATTCTAGAAGCGAGAATATGCACACATGATGATGATGGTTGGATGTTTATGGCGCAAGGCCAACTGGGGCAAAGAGCGCCAAAACAATGGTCATTAATGAGGGGTGAAACCTTCAACACTAAGTAAACTCAGCAAAAACAAAAGTAAAATCACAAAACGACAATGAGCATGACTGGTGTATAGGGCCAGATTTCATGATGCGTGATAGGAAATGAGGTTTAAAAACTTGACTTCTGACAAAAACTCAAACACACGTTTCATGGAAACAATGGCATCATCACCTAGAAAAAACGACGGATGTAGGGGAATATGTAGTCTGTAGAGTTCTCTGAAGTGTTTGTGTCGTGTTGTGTGAAGTGCCTTGCATGTGATTAGTATGTGCACTACAGATAGGGCCTCTCCGCACCTGCTGCACTGGGGTCTAGATGATCCCGTCAGCAGATACGAGTGCGTCGCATGGGTGTGCCCTATCCGCAGCCTACCCAAGGCGACTTCCGTGTGTTTTTTGTGTGAGTCAGTTGTGTATCGTCCCAAGTGTGACTTTATTACGTGTAGTTTGTTATCTGTCTGTTCATTCCACTGTGCTTGCCATTTCCTACGAAGGTGTTGTCGAATTAGTGGCTTAAGGTCACTCTGTGGTAGTATTGTTATATCTACTGTGTTCCTTAGTGCAGCAACTGCGGCGTGCTGATCCGCAACCTCATTGCCAGCAATCCCAGCATGGCCTGGAACCCAGCACAACACCAGAACAAGTTTTTGGGCATATATAGACATAATAGTGTTGAAAACCATATGGACAATTCTGTTTTTGCATGGCTTGTAAGATGTCGATGCGCGCAGAACGCTCAAGGAATCTGTATATATGATGGACTTCGAGATTTTGTGTTCAAGAATGTGTTGTGCAATGAGTAAGATGCCATATGCTTCAGCTGAGTAAATTGTGGTGTATGTGCTCATGGTTCTGCATGCATCAAAGTTTGGTCCATGAGCAGCGCAAGACACTATGGTTGCAGTTTTTGATGCATCACTATAAAACTCTGCATATTGATACTTGTACTGGAGGGACAAGAAGTGCTGCAAAATTGCAGTTTGTGGTACCCTGGTTTTATCAATATTCGTGAAAGACAAGTCACAACACACAGGTTGAAGTTGCCAGGGTGGCAAGACGTCAGTAAAAGAAGATGTGTAAATGTCTAAAAAGGAAATGTCGAAATTTGAAGCTTCCTGTCTCACTCTAAGTGAGAACGGCAAAGGAACAGACGGGCGATTTACAAACAGTGGCGATGTGGATGTATCATTAAAAACAGGTTTAAAAGGGTGGTTATTCAAAGATGAAATTTTAAAAGCGTAGAGAAAGTCCACATACGTTCGTTGGTACTCAAGGCACCACTTATTACATTCAACATATAGTTTCTGGGCCGGGCTAGTCCGGAAGGCACCCGACACAAGGCGCAGACCCAAGTGGAGTACTGGATCAAGACGTTTTAGGGTTGTTTTCGATGCCGACCCATACACGACACTGCCGTAGTCTAATCGAGACCCGACTAACGCGGTAAAGACCCGAAGAAGCAGTTCTTTGTCTGCACCATAGGATTGGTGGGAGAGGGCCTTGAGAATGTTTAGTGTTTTGAGGCATTTATGTTTAAGTGCTTTGATGTGTGGAATGAACGTGAGCTTTTCGTCAAATATGACACCTAAAAACTTGTGCTCCCGTTTAACAGGAATTGGTGCACGGTTAAGCGTAATCTCAGGGTCGGCGTTAATCCCGCGCTTGCGGGAAAACACAACACAAGTACTCTTGGCCGGGTTCAGTTTAAACCCGTAAAGGTCCGCCCAGCCAGCAAGTTTCTTAACACCGAGCTGTACTTGACGTTCGAATATTGACAGGTTACAGGATTTAAAAGATATTTGCACATCGTCTACATAGATGAAACAGGAAATGGTCGGCGGCAATGCCGTTCGGAGGGAGTTCATCTTAACTATAAACAAGGTGCAGCTTAGAACTCCACCTTGCGGCACACCATTTTCCTGCAAATATACAGTGGAAAGTGCACCGCCAACCCTCACTCGAAAGGTTCGTTCGGCCAAATAACTACAAAGAGTGTTCATCATGTTGCCAGAGACACCAAATGACTTAAGGTCCCTGAGGATGCCGTAGCGCCAGGCTGTATCATAAGCTTTTTCAATATCGAAAAATACAGTAAGGCAGAACTGGTTATGGACAAATGCATCTTTTATGTAGGATTACAGTGCAAGAAGTTGATCATTGGTAGATCGCCCCACCCTGAAGCCTGCCTGGCAGCCCTCGAGAAGACCGTTGTACTCCAGAAAGTACACGAGCCTACGGTTTATCATCTTCTCGAGGGGCTTACACAGGCAGCTTGTCAGGGCGATGGGACGATAACTTGCGGGAGAGGAAGGGTCCTTCCCCTCCTTCAGAAAGGCCACAACTATGGCCTCCTTCCAAGACCTTGGAAGCTGCCCCGAAAGCCATATTCTGGTGTAGAGGTGTAGGAGTGTCTCAAGAGTGTCTGCGTGTAGGTGTTGTATCATGGTGTATGTAATGCTGTCTGCCCCTGGAGCTGAGGGCTTACAAGTGGAAAGAGCAACCTTCAGCTCATGAAGTGTGAATTCAGAGTTGTAAGCAGAATTCGACTTGTTCTTGTCTCGTAAGGGCTTCTTTTCTGCATATGTTTTGTATTGCATGAAAGTATTAGTGTAGTGTGCTGAGTTGGACACGTGTTGGAAGTGTTGTGCGAGTGTGTTAGCCTGGTCTTCCAGTGTGTCCCCTGTTGTACTAACCAGGGGCAGGCTGTGTGTCTGTTGTCCTTTTAGTTTTCGTATTCGTGTCCAGACTTTGTGTGTATCAGTGTATGAATTGATGGAAGTGAGGAAGGTGCGCCAACTCTCTCTTTTTGCCTCACGACGCACACGCTTCCCAAGAGCCTTTGCCCGTTTAAAGGAAATGAGATTATCTGGCGTGGGGTACCGGCGAAGGACACGCCACGCCTTGTTCTGGGCCTCTCGCGCCCGCCTACAGTCCTCGTTCCACCAGGGCCTCCTTGGGTTGCAGGACGCACTGGAGGCCTGGGGCATAGACTTTTCGGCGGCGTCGAGTATGTGTGCCGTGACGAGTTGAGCTGCTACCTCCACGTGTAGGTGTTTTATGGTTGTGTGGTGTAGTTTAGATGTTTCTGTGAATGTACTCCAGTTTGCTTTTGATTCAATAAACCTGTTATGGGAAGATGAACTGCATGGGCCTTTACCTATGTACGTTAGGGAAGTTGGGAAGTGGTCACTACCATATGGGTCCGTGCCCACGCCCCACTCAAGACATGGAAAGAGATTGCAGAACCAATAGCCAAGTCAAGATGCGAGTATGTATTCTGTCTTAAGTTATGGTATGTAGGCTGTTTTTTGTTGAAAAGGCATGCTCCTGAAGATGTGAGGAATTTCTCTATCAGGCGACCTCGGGCATCCATTCTAGAGGAGCCCCAAAGAGAGTTGTGCGCATTAAGGTCGCCTGTTAGGATGTATGGTTCGGGCAGCTGGTCGACCAGCGCCTCGAAGTCAGAGCTCGAAAGTGCATGATCAGGAGGAATGTAAATGGAGCATACCGTTATCAACCTATTAAATATTATCGTAAGAATTGCTACAGCCTCGAGGACGGTATTCAAAGTGACAGGGTGGCAGGCTAAGGATTTCCGGGCGACAATTGCCACACCTATGAAGAGTGTGTGCAGCCAACCCTGTCCTTTCTGAATACCATGTAACTATTTAGGAAATTTGTTTGTTTAGAATTGAGGTGGGTTTCCTGGAGACACATGATACTTGGCTGACTGGCATGCAGAATCTCATACACATCGTCAAGATTTTTAAGGAGGCCTCTGCAGTTCCATTGGATGATGTTTTCTGTTCCCATTATTTAAATTGAAGAATAACTGGAGTGTGTGTGTGATTGTTCATGTGTCGTCTTTCGAGGCTGTTATTCTAGGATTTCTAGGCCTTTCTGTCGGCTTGGACATCGGAGGCCGCTCCTTGCGCTGCGTTGCAGGCAGGAACGGCGCGACATCCATCTCTTCGTCGGATGACAGAAGGGTGCCCGGCGGACCAGGCCCCTCTGACTTGGCCCCCTTCCGTGAGCCCTTCGTTTGAGCTGCCACCGCCGAGGGCGTCCGGGACACCAAAGGTGGCACGGGAGGTGCGGTGGCGGTGGGAGCCGATGCGGGGCCCCCGGTGTCCATCCGGTCGGCACCCTCCAACGCACTGGAGGACGGGGAGGCAGAGGCGTGGAAATTTGGGCTTGTTGGTTCATAACTTACAAATATGTAGCGCAGAAGACGAGAGACACAGACAAGTAGACACACACGGCGCTAACTTCTAACACTTTTATTGAAAACGATAACACACATATATAGGCAAGAATCCCGTGACGTCACACACATGCGTACATCAGCGCGAACGCAAGTAGGCAATCTCTTTTTCTGATAATTTGATAGAAGTCGAACTTACACAAGAGCTTCCTAACCTGGTTATCTTTTCCGCCTCAATGATTTCACGTGTACACTTGTCCTTACTCTTACCAATAACAACCCATTTATCAAGGAATGGTTTGCAATCTGTACATGCGTTACAGTGCATAACTAGTAGTCCATCTTGTTCATTTTTCTTTTTTACAATGCGATTGTGCTCACGAAGGCGATCATTTAAACAACGACCGGTTTGACCAACATACTGTTTACCACAAAAGAGGGGAATCTGGTAGACAACACTATCTATACATTCAACGAACAAAGTTTGGTGTTTCTTTTTACAATTATTAGAAATCTGCCTATCACCCTTATTTATCTTACAAAGCCTATTCAACTTCTCAGGGGCTGAAAATACAACTGGCACATCATAACGTTTCGCAATACGTTTCAAATTGTGGGGCACAGAATGTAGGTACGGCATAACTATCATGTTTTTCTTAGTTTGACCAGGATCAGCGACACAGGGATGGTCTAGAGATTTTAGGTTCCTTAACAAGGCATCAGCGACAGAAATTTGAAGATGGCCGGGATATCCTGCGAGCGAAAGCCTGTTGCACTGTTGAAGAAGACTATCAGACATCAAGTGCGGACAGGATTTACGAAGGGCATTAAGAAAGCAAAGGTTGGCAATGCCTCTCTTGACTAATTTAGAATGGGCGGAACTGAAGGGAAGAAGCGGTTTATTACTGCGTGGTTCATAAACCCAACAAGTATGCATAGGGTGAAAGGTGAGGCTTATATCCAGAAATCTAAGCTTATTGTTAGTAGGCATTTCATGCGTTAGAACGAGCGGGTTGAACCTTTGTCTGAGCACACTGAGTATGCTTAAAGTCTGCATTCGCTACATATTTGTAAGGCAGAGGCGGGAGCGGCACCGGTCCCTACAGAAGAGGTTGTCACCACAACCGCTGCTGCCTCAGCAAGCGGCGTGGCGACGGATTGGGCTGCCTGAGGCAACCCAGGGGGGGCGGGGGAGGGACCAGGTCAGACTCGCTGAACTGCGTCCCTGTGGACACCAGACGCCGCTCCGCCCCCCGGCGAGCAGCGTCGGCGTACCTCCCCAGGGGTAAAGAGGCGAACCTCTTTCGCGCCTCTGGGAAGGTGATGTTTTCAGTTACCTTCACATTTATGATCGCCTTCTCCTGCTTAAACTTCTCGCACGTTCGAGAGTAGGCGGCATGGGGTCCCTGGCAGTTGGCGCAGGTGAGGGTTGACGATGGACAATTATCAGAAGGATGATCATGCTGAGCGCACTTTGTGCAGGTCAGACGACCACGGCAGGAGTTGGTTCCGTGCCCAAACCGCTGGCACTTAAAGCAGCGGCGCGGGTTTGGAATGTAAGGACGAATCGAGCATCGGATGAACCCTGCGTTGATATGGTCAGGAAGTGAGGAGCAGTTTAAGGTCAGGATAATATGTTTCGTGGGGATTATCTTATTATCTCTACGCATCGTGATGCGGCGCACGGCTGTGACACCCTGATCCTTTAGACCTTCAAGAATGTCGGCATCTGTCTCGTTAGGAAGATCTGCCTCAGAGATCACACCCTGCGAGCTATTCAGGCTGCGGTGGGGTGTGACCCTGATGTCGAGATCGACCATTTTCGTCTGACCAAGAAGTGTGGTTGCCTGCTGCTGGTTTTTTACTTCAACAAGGACTTCACCTGTGCGTTGTTTTTTGGCATTGTAGGTTTTCCCAATTATTCCATCAAGGTATTTCGTACTCAAAAATACTGATTGTGAAGCAAGAGGGCTGGCTGTGTCAAGAGATTCGATAACAAGGAAACGAGAGTATTTGTCTGGCTTTGGGAAGCTCATGCTTGGAAGTGGAGGGAAAGATACTTCGGTGCGGCCCCTTTTCAGGGACCGATCACGTTTGGAGGGGGGTTTTGAATTTTCCATACAGCATAGAAAAAAAGCAGGAGACGGGGGTACTTTCTTCTCAAACCTTACCCTGATAGCCTGAGAGGTCCCGGAGCTCCCTGCCTGGTAAACAGAAGGGGAGCCTATCCGCCGGAGCTTGACCTGGGCTCCGACGGCCACCGTTTGAGGCTTCTACCCTTCACCTTTAAACACATCACCACGGTAGGTTACAGTTTATGTTGGGGGCTCGGGGTCCGCGGTGTCGCCAACACCGTCACCATGAATACTCAAGGTGCCCCGTGCGGGGAATATGCCCACATGGGAAGCCGGAAAACTTAACACGTGTACAGGCGTCAACCATTATTGGTCAGCGCTGAAAAAGACAATGTAAGAAGAAAATGAGTACGCCTTATAGTAATTAATGCGTTTTAAGATGGGATGCACTGTGATTAACAGTGAGTAATACCCGTCATGGTGGCAAGTAGGCAAAGTGAAGTTTACATGGCTTCCCGCCTCCAATGCAGACTTTGCAGAGGCTTCCCGTCTCTAACGCTTTTCTGTGAGGCGAATTTTTTGGTCGCCCGTTCCTTTCGACGCGACTTATATTGTGTTTGCAAGTATTTTACGTGTGTTCTTATTTGCAAGCCCATGGGACTAGGACATATATTGTTTCAGTCATAATTTTTCCCTGATCTAGGAGTTATCGGTTCTGTCGTTTCTCTTCGGATTATGCGGTTGTCAGTAATTACAGGAGGCGAATAGGAGGAATCACCCCTTTTTTATTGAAATGTCTCCAGTTTGTCTACAGGAAGTAACGGTGTTTCGCTCCTGGAACGTGAGCTACAGGGCGATCTACTTTCTGGAGAACTCCTAGACCTTTGCAAGCAGAACGATTTGCTGCCCTTGCTTTGGGAGAACGTTGAGGTCTTAGAAAGTACCACCCCATGCGCCTTCTCCGCACACAGCGTCACTGTGCTCGTTGCAGCCAGGGGCGTCACCCACGTAAAGGAGGCCTTCGTCTTCGTCCCGGTCATCCCGCTTTTGAAACGGGTGTAAAGGAGGCAGATTCCGTTGCCTGTAGTCCGCGGACTTGTCACTTGGCTTGCGACTGCCATTGCCTCAGTCAGATCACATCACGCCCACCGGCCTAGTCAACGGGAAGGGAAGCTTTGGGCGCGCAACGAGCGGAAGAAGCAAAGGACTGGTCCTGTCGGATGCCGGTTCCATCGTTAGCACGGCTGCGATTCCCACTGTAGGCGTCCCTGTTGTGATTTTGCAAATAAGTGGCACCCGTCGCTCCAAGTCCGACGGCAGTGGGCATCACCGAGGAATAGGAGGGGCCCGCAATGAATACGTCCGCAAAGGCGGGCGCTTGTCGGTTCACGGGCTGCTGTCGATGCTGCTGCAGGCGCTGCTGCCGCTGGTGCGAGGAGTGGCACTTGTCGCCACCGCTGCAGCACACCGCATTTCGGGGTTGTGGCGCCATCAGCTCCGCGTCCCCGACCACCATCGCCTTTGCCCCTGCGGAACACACGCAGTACTCGGATGAGACAACCGTCATGGTTCCCTCGTTGCTGCAGAGGTCCTGCGGCTGTATAGATCTCCCGCTGTGGCTACTAGGCAAGGGTGGCTCTTTGTTGGGGTGAGAGCACTGGGCCATCGTGAGCTGCGTGCCCTTGTGTAGTTTGCGGACATCAGTAACAATATTGCGTCCTGATGCAGTCTGCCTTTTCTTCGCTGCCTTTTTTCGGTGGTCGGTGGTTTCAGAAGGCATGGACCAGAAGTCACGGCCACTTCGTTTCTTTGCTGAATCTTCGCCAGTAGCGATACAGCAGGTCGAGGTGCTTCGCTCCTGAAGAACGCGCTCGAAGGCGACGCCTTTTTTATGGTACTCATCGATATCTACAAGCACTGGGAACACTTCTTTCTGGTCTTTGACGAGCTGGTCGACTTGTTCTGGTTTGCCGCCCTCCCCACCTTCTCCGCAGCTGTTCGAGGTTGCACCACTGTCCCTCTGTACGTCACTGTCGCGAACTTTTCCCTCGTAAGGGAGCTTATCACCATGGCACAACTTTTGTTGGAAATTCTTTAATTTCGGTAGATTCTTTTTCTCGCGGCCAGCGGCATGGTCGCAAAGCTCACTGTTGCCCTCATCTTCATGATCGGAAATCACGGCCACCTGCCTTGAGGATGCGAAAGACACCTTTTTCCGTGCCACCCGCACAGGAGCAAACCCCGGCGCCGCTTTGACGACGAGACTCTCGATGTCAGGCCTGCGATGCAGAACATGGGCGCCCTGGTCGGGGTGCTTCCAATAGACTGCGGCCGTCGTTGCTGGCCCGCTTGTGGGGTAGATCGGAGCGGAAAAGCAGGCGTGCTTCACAGACTCGTTCCCAAAGGCGGACACCCGTTGGTCCTCATGCTGCTGACTCTGCTGCGGATGATGTAAGGAGGAGCCCTTGTCGCCACTGCACACCGCGTATCCATGTGTTGGCACCCTCAGCTCAGTGTCACTCACTGGCGGAGCCTTGGGTCCTGCGGAATGCATGCAGAAGTCGGACAAGGGAAGCTTAATGGTCATGTGGTTGCCACAGTGCCGCGGCGTCTGCATGAGTCTTCTGCTAAGGCTCCGAGGCAAGGACACATCTTGGTTCAGGGGGCTGTGTGGGGCTCCCAAAGGCTGCGTGCTCCCCTGCGGCACCGACTTGTGAGTAGTGATGTTGCTTCCAGATTTGTTCTCCTTTCTCTTTTTCCCCGCGATGTTGCGGTAGTCGGTGATTCCGGAAGGCAAACGGCAGGATTCACCACCACCACTTTCTTTTTTCACCGAATCGTCTCCAGGAGGATTGCAGCATGCATTGGCATCTCGCTCCTGGAGTGCGCGTTCGGATTCAAGCCAATTTTCGTGACATTTTTCGACCTCGACAAGTAGTGCGTACACTTCTTCCTGCTGTTTGAGGAGCACGTCGACGTATTCGGCTGCGCCTCCCTCCACGCCTTCTCCGACGAAGTTCGAGGGTGCGTCGCCATAACCCCGTTCGTTACTTCCGGAGACTTCCTCCCCGTGCTTGAGGTCATCATACTGGTCCCACTTAAGTGGCGTTAATAGAGGCTGATTATGCTGGCAGTATCGTGCCTCCTCATCACTCACCTCGCCGCTGCTATCGTCGTCATCAGAAAAGATCACGGCCACAAGCTTTGAGGATGCGAAGGGGACTTTTTTCCGAGGCATCCGCCCAGTAGCGGACGACCGCACTGTATCCATTACGAGAATGTAGCTGTCGGAGCGGCGATGCACAATGTCCACGTCCTCGTTGTTGTTATGTCGGTGAACCGATCCTGTCTCTGGAAGTCCTCCTGCGGTGGTCATTGCAGAGGAGTAGTAAGTAATCTGTCGTTGGCGCTGATGCGAGGAGGCGTCCTTGTCGGCACCGTCATAGCACAACGCGTAGCCCGGCCTTGGCGACCTCAGCTCAGCGTCATTGACTGCAACTACCTCGGGTCTAGCGGAATACACGTAGTTATCGGACAAGGACAGCTTCAGAGTGCTTTGGCGACCGCATGGCCCTGGCGACTGCATGACTGTCCCACTATGGGCCCCATGCAAGGGCAGCTTTTGGATGAGGAGCCAGAACGGCACTCGTGCGCCGAGCGCGGGCCTATGGCGATCAGTGACGATGTTGCGTCTTCTGCTTCAGATTAATTAGACGTACGGTCGGAGAGAGATTGTCCAGAGCTGTTGATTGCGTCAAGTATTTATAATTGCGCAAATTAAAGGCAGAAGAATAATGATAGGCAAGCAAAGCTCTCTGTTGGAACATTGTATGCCTGAAAGGAAAATACATATCGACTAAATGGTCTTCGGGGTGCCGTGAAATTATGAAGGAGAGAAAAACTTCTGTCTTTGAATTTTCTTTGAGTTTCGAAGCCTGCTTGGGTCGAATAAATACATTGGATAGTTTTAATGCGAAATCAAGAATTCATTACGTTGGCGGGAAGTCCCCATAAGGATGGCTCAGAAAATGGCCAACTGCTCCACGGATGAAAAGCCGTTCAATGAATCTGCAAATGGCACCGCATCTCTGAGGGATGATGATGATGAATAAATATTCATTTGTCAAGCTGGTGCAGATGTTACGGCACCCGCCCGGTAGGGGGCTTCCCTATTCCGTTATACCCTGAGCTCGGCTGCCGGTCCAGGCCCTTTTCACCAGTTCACGCTGGATCCCAAGGTCCGGGCTCGTCAGGCGGTTCGCCCACTGCTTGTAGAAGGGGGAGGTTATTGGGGCAACGCCTGGGGTCTTCTGGCACTCCCAAATCTGGTGGTACAGTGTACCGGGCGTTGAACAGAAATTGCAGGTAGACGGGTATTGGGTCGGGTAAATCGCATGGAGTAGGGTTCTGTGGGGGTTCGTATTTGTCTGTAGTCATCGAAGGGTGGTGGCTTCTGCTCTTGTTAACTGGGAATGCGGAGTCGGGAAGGTTCTTCGGCCTTGACGGTAGTACACGAGAATGTCAGCATACCTGACAAGCGGTTCTGTTTTGGGGGCCGCAAGCGGTGTTTGCCCCTCTATGGTAATGGCCCGGTGTATAAGCGCACGGGTGGCGGCGTGAGCCGCCTCATTACCTTCGAGAGATTCATGACCAGGTATCCAGATGAGCCGCGTTTTACGTATGTGGCCAGTATTCGTAAGAATTTGAAGTGCCGTTTTGCTGATGCGGCCTCGTTGGTAACTGCGGCACGCCGCCTGCGAATCCGTCAAAATTGTAATTCAATCTTTTCCCGTCTTGATGGACAAGGAAATAGCAGCTTCTTCAGTAGCTTCCGTTGATGTTGTGCAGACGGTGAGGGCGGTGTTTACTTGCCCTGCTGCATTGGTGACACACACGACGTGGGCTGGCTTGTTTCTGTATGGAGACGCGTCCGTATACCTTGTTGTTGGATTGTCGCCGTATTTATTATTCATGGCTCGTACTCTTGCTATCCGTCGAGCTTTGTTGTGTAGGGGGTGCATGTTTCTTTGGATGGGGGCTACCCTGATGGCTTGTCTGAGTTGGAGTGGAACCCGCTCCTTATGGTCTTGAAGTGGCGGTATGGCATATCCCAGCCATCGCCGTGTAGCTGGCCCCGTTGGTGTTAGGTGTAAGCGTTCCAGTTGAGAGCTATGATGCGCCTCCTGTATTTCCTGTCATGTGTTATGTAGTCCAAGATGCAATAATCTCTTCGTCGATGTCTTTTGGTTCAGTCCTAAGGCTGTCTTATATGCTTGACAAATGATGACAAATGCTCTTTAATGTGAACTGGTGAGGTCAGCCCTGCTAGGGACAAGGCTTGCTACACCAGAGATAATTAATTGAGGAGATGAACAGAAAAGTGGGTGAACATTGCGCTGAGTGGGATTCCAATAATGGTACCCTTCGGTATGCGAAACGAGCAGGGAGCACGGAGGATGATTCTAGTCAACCAAAGCTGACCGTAGCGAAAGGGTTGTGGCCCGACATGGACACGTTGGTTAGGGACGTACTCAATGTATACACGTACTCAGTGTATAAGCCTTCCTCGCCTGTATATATGTGTGCGTTAATATTTATGTTTGTGTATACGTATGTATATATGTATATATGTATATATATGCACATATTTATATATACTTGATGTTTGTTGAACACTTTAATTAGGAAGCTACGATTTGATGCGACTGAAGCGCTATTGTATTTTGTTTGTGGACCCTAAAACTAACCTATGGCTATTGGGTCCAACACTGGGCTTGCGTATGTTGTTCTGTAAAAAATGAATAAAGCTTGAATCAATCAATCAATCAATCAATAAAATACTACAGGAGATTTACACAAGGAGCAATTAAGTGAGTGTACAGTCCCTCTCCCGCTAATTCCTATATGTAACGCTAACGCGGCGATTTCCCAAGGCGTTGAGTCAGAGTAATCGAAAGAGCAAAAAAGCGTCGCAAGCCATCGATTAGATTGATTACAGGGTTTAACGCACCAAAGCTAAACCCCGGCTATTGGCAATGCCGTAGTCGAGGGCTCCGTAATAATTAGGACGACTTGGGGATGTTTAACGTGCGCTAAAACCCCAAAACACGTGCGTTTCCGCTTCTCGCCTAAATGAGGAGGAGCAGAAATCAACTTTTACTGAGCCCAAAAAGAAATCGGTGGTGCACGCTCGCACCAGACGGGGTGGTTCGCCTCATACGGGACCCATATGTTCCCAGCAGCTGCTGGCCCCTGCCTGTCAGTGCGAGCTGAGTCGGCAGGGCGGGGCTAGTCAACAAGGTCTCCCATCGCTCAAGGGGTTGGGGATTGGGGGTGTTGTGGGGAATGGAAGGAGGGGGGGTCTTGAGTTCTGTACACTCTGCCAAGATGTGCGGCAGGGTGCCCCTCTTTCTTTTGCAAAACGGACAGAGCGTATCGTGTTCCGCAGGGTACATGCGGTTCATCAGTACAGGAGGCGCAAGCAATCCCGCCTGAGCTCGACGCAGCATCATCGGTTGTTGCCTAGACAGTTTGGTGTGCGGTTCCGGCAGTCTGCACCTCTCCTCTCGGTACATCCGGGTAATGTCGCCAAAGCTGGTAACCGGGTGGGGTAGCTCTTCCAGCTCGTGCTCGGTCCGGATGGGCATTTCTGTGGCATGGTAGTCGGCGATGGTGTTGCCTGCTACCCGCGAGTGAGCCGGGACCCACACGAGCTCTATGGCTCTTCCCGGTGGCTTGCACTTGGATAGAATGGCTCGGGCCGCGTTGGAGATTACCCCCCTGCGGAAGCTTCCGTACGCTGTCTTTGAGTCGGTGACCACGGTGTCCATGCACGGATGTACGAGTGCCAGGACCACGGCCACTTCCTCGGCAAATGCGGGGTCTGTTGTCTTCAGGCACGCGCTGACGATCAGCCGGTCTCTGGACGTAACTACCACCTCTGTACGGTCGCTGTGTTTTTGGAGCGAGGCGTCTGCGTAGAGGATCCTGGGTTTCTCTTCCAGCTTCCGGGCCATTGCTTTTGACCGCGCGGTGCGTCTCTCGTCGTCCTTGCCCGGCATCATGTTCCAGGAAAGGTGTTTGGTTTGAATGCTCATCTTCCAGTCTTCCGAAAGGGCTGCCTTGATGGGTAGTGGCTCGATCTGCCAACCTATCTTGCGTAGGACGGCTCGTCCGTGCTCCGTGTGACTGAGCCGCATTCTCTGATTCGAAAGGGGGAGAAAAGCGGCCGCCGTGGCCGGGACCAAAACAGCGTCCTTCGGCTCAGCAGCACAGCGTCTTAGCCACTGAGCAACATTGGTGGGGAAAACGTCGCAAAGGGAAACATGATGGGGATGATAATGCATATCACTGGACAGGTGCCACTGTAGGAACACGCCATTGCCGCACAGTTACCCAATTGTCATTACTTAACAATCTCAGCGCACGTTAGAGATCTCCAGTTGCTCGAAAGTAATCTGTACACCCCCTCTAGTCTAACAGCATTGCGGTACCTCTAGCGCGTTAAAGGGGATATGAAGACAAACGACGAGTTTGGGTCATAAAAAACTGCTTTGTCCCGATAGCAAGGATACGACAATATCGCAAAATTCAAACAAATAATGAAGATATTGAAGAAAGCGAATGAAGTAGCGGCGATTCTCCAGCCACTTTCTGGCTATTTTTTATGAACGAGAGAGAGAGAAATAGAGAGCGAGAGCGTAACTTTATTGAAAACCAGTGATGTTTGCTGAGCCGTCACACTGGCTTGCTACGCTAGACAGTAGAAGGAAAACAAAAAGAAAACAAAAAACGAGATGTCTTTTGATGCGCCGAAGATTTTCAATCACAAAAATCTGTCCAGTTCAGTGCTCCGAAGAAACTCCAAGAGAGCTTTGATAGAACGTGGAGCCTGGCTGCGACCAGACCAAGGACCTAAAACATCCCTTACTTTAAGTCCCGCACCAAGCTCCCTGCAAAAATATTCAGATATAGATTCATTTTATTTCGTGTACAAGTACATAAGGGTGCTGGAGAAAAGCTGCATTAGTGCAGCTTGACAATGTTCCCACCCCCTGGTTACATGGACAACATTGCGTACAACGCAAATACAGCATATGAGATAATGAGTTTCTGTCTGTCAACGGTGTACTTTGGACAGACGCATACCACATGATGAATGTGTTCTCGTCAGTCACACGTGGAACAAAAAGGGGAAGATGCTTTCTGGATTTTGTACAGGTAATGTCCCGTCTAGGACACACTCAAGCGCAACCTTTCAGAATGATTTCCTTGCGCCTGCTGAGCCCAGATGGAATTGTGAAGGTGCACTTAGGATCAATCACGTTAAGAGGTGCGTATTGCTGCCTTGCGTCAGTCCAGATAGATATCTGCGCTTGTCCATGCGGTTTATGAGGCGAGGATTGTCGCCTCCTTTCTAGTGAACGGGATCGGCAGAGCTTGACTGCAGAGACTATGGGCAGATGGGGCGGCTTCGTCAGCAGCGTCGTTGCCGGCAGCTCCGCAGTGGGCAGGAAGCCACTGCCGATTTACGCTGTGTCTGCTTTGTATGGCTTGTAAGTGCAAAGGAAGCTTTCGAGTTCCGGCCTGGAGTTTGTAAAGCAACCCACTGATTGACCGGTAGCTTTAGAATATACTGAAAAGCAGTGCGCAGTCCAGCCAGCTAAGTAACTGTCGTAAAGGACTTGTGGAGAAGTATAGGGCACTGGTGGTTGTGAGCGACGAAGGAATATAGATCCCTATCACCGGCGATGTAGCCGTCACTGAGCCATCATTTCACACGTGAGTGCGGCCTCTGTATTTTTTGTTAATGTGCTCCGAGGCAAAGCACTTTAGTGCCGGGACTGGTATACATCCGCCTTCCGCTTAAATACTGGTACCGTGGTGACAATTTTTAATGGAGGTAAGAGCCACGGAGGGTGCGGATAAGAGGCTGAAGGCTGATACTGGGAAGGCTGAACCTGCTGTACTTTAGAGACCCCGGCGGCAGCGAGAGGATGCCCATGTTGCTTTGCCACAACGCGCAGACGCGTCCTAAGTTGTTCCACAACCTGCAAAGCAGTGGGTGGAAGCCGCCTGCTCTCTGTGATGGTTCCCACTGTCGAGGAAGTCTTCGGGACATCAAGACATATCCTCAGTATTCGGGCCTGCAACCCCTTTAGTATTTTAAAATTGCCTTTGGAGAGAGAAGTCAGCCTGGGAGGTTAGAACGAAGTAAGCCTACGAAGAGGGCGTCGTATAGCCTCAGAAGACAGCTGACGCTACATCCATCACTGCTGTTGGAAAGCATGCCGAAAAGATGCGCGAGTGGCGTTAACTTCTCTTTTAGGCTTTGGATGAGCGGCGTCCATGTCAGATGGCGGACGAAGGTAAAGCGGCAACCACGCGGAGCGTTTCGCTCGCGTCTGGCGGCTGTCGGTGTCTCCTGGTGGTGACGCGAAAAACGTTGGAGAGCATATTCTACTCTACCAATATCTGCCACATTGGTTTGTTAGATAATATCCGCCTAATTCGTCAAAGCGGCTCTTTATTTTCGAATTTGGGCTTCTCCTTCGTTCGTTTTGCGTCGCCGCTAGGAGACGCCGGCGGTCGCCAAACGCGAGCAAGACGGTCCATATGGTTGCCGCTTGACATCCAAAAACCTGGAGATAGGTGACATAAGGTATCGGTACGCCTGCGATCGTTTCCGGTAGTTTGAGACGTGCAACTTTGTGAATGCAATTTCCGTGATTTGGCGAGTGATATATCAAGGTCACGTGTTGCGAGGAATTTCTCAATCGAGCTTACGGCACGCTGGAGGCTATAACACACGCCAGTTGTGGCCCGAACAGCAGATACCGATATGATCAGCGTACATGGAGATTTGAACCGATCTCGGCAGACCTTCCTCATGGCCAATCATTGAAATATTAAAAAGAGTCGGGCTCAATACCCCAATCTGAGGGATGCCGTGGGTCACTATGAAGGGATGCCTCACCATCCGCTACAGACATGTAGATGCTCTTATCAAAAGGGTAATCAGACGTCCAGTCGTACATTCGTCCTGCGATGCTTACAGACGTCATTGCTGTCCGGACAGCTTCACTGAGAACACCGTCATATGCCGATTTCATGCCAATGAAGACAGCAATGGTAATGTGTCGTTCGATTTTTGCGGGTTTCACATGTGTTGCAAGTTCAATGACGTTGTCAATGCTGCTCCGGCCCTTGCAGAAGCCCGACATCTGCGACAGATATACGCTTCTGTAGGTCAGATCCCAGTTTAAGCGAAGCAGTGCCATCTTCTCCATGAACGTAGCAATGCAGCTTAGAATTTTAGCACAAAAGGCGGCAGCGACATCTAAAATCCCTTACCTTAATTCTCAGAGAAATAGAGTTAAAAGGGTATACCTGAGGTCACGGTGCACGGATCGCGCACTAAAATCCATATCCTTGTGAGCGGCTTCCTAGGGTATACCTTCGAACAAAAGGACACCCACTCACGTTTGGCAAGCTTCTTCAGATGTCTCTGTATGAGCTTTTGCGTGTGGCTAGCTAGACGTATGTCTTCTACTGTGGAAGTTTTCTGGGCGTGCCTTTCTGGCCTTCTACGGATCGCCCTAAGCTTTTTATACTCGACGTCAGCCACTGTATACTCTTTGGGAGACTCGCGGTTTCGCGGCACAACCTCCGGGTTTTTGGGATGCTGTTACTAACGTCGCCGTATGACGAGAAATCACCAGCGCTCGTTTTGACTGCTGCGGTGCAGTTACCCCAGTTAGCGAATTGAACAGCAGATTTACTGCAACCAGTAGGAAAGCCGTCGAGCATAATGTAAGTTGGTGCATAGTCGCTTCCATGAAACTCAGTGTCTGCAATGTTGTTTGTGGTTTTTGCGGCCACTGACCAAAATTACGGCCACGAAAAATAGCCGGATAATTGCACTGAGACCTGTTCCGTTTTATAATTTTTTTTAATACTTCATGCGTTTTTTTTTTTCGCTTTAAAAAATTGCAGAGCTTGCACTTAGTCGTTCAAGGCTTGAATCATAGCGAAGCTGGAGGATTTCTTTCTATGTAAGCACTGAACGACACATCACCACGCTTTGTATTAGGTTTTAAATTCTTTATTTACATGTTCCGTCGTCGCTTTTCACTCTGGTTGTAGTAGTCGTCATCATATCCATCTATATTGTCGTCTTCGTCATGCGTGACTGGCGGTCCCGGATCATTATGTCTGCAGGCTTTCACATTTCTCCCAAAGTACAACGCGTCAGCACGCGCTAGAACCGGCGGTAACAGGCTTCGCGAAGTGGGCGCCTGTAGCGCGAGCTGTGTCTGCTCCCCCCTTGAAGCGCAGACGCACGTGAACTGTGTTTTTGGTATTTTTTTGCGAGCACCACGCGCAGGCCTGGACAACGCCAACTATTTCCCAACTAATATTCCTTAGAGTCAAGCGGGAGCGCTAGCTCCGAGAAACTACAGGTCATCCTGTGGGCCCGGGTTGGTGCCCACATCGAAGCACCTTTTGCGCACCAACTCCCCCTCCAATGCCAAGCCCGGCTAGTTTACCGATGGATAGAAAGCTTCTTGTCCGGAAGATCTTTCTATGTCACGACGGAGGATGGCCCAACATCACAGCACTTTATTATACGTGGTGTTCCTCGAGGTGCGGTGCTATGTCCAACTCTTTTCAACCTAACGGTCGCCAGATTTGTGCACGCTCTCCCCAAAAATGTCTGCGTCTCTATTTATGCCGACGACATTTGCCTCTCGGCTTCGGGTGTCAACCGACCACAGCTACGGGCACGACTTCAAAAGGCGGTCAATTTGACGGGATCTCACCTGCAATAACAAGGTGTGAGTTACTCGGGGGACAAGTGCGCGCTGGTTGCATTTACCCGCAGGCCCATGTTCCGATATTCCATCAAGATCAATGGGCGGGTTGGTTCTCCTCCAGGCATCATGCGTCATCATCGACAGCGACATTTTCTGGAGCGCACATGTGTCTTTCCTAAAGAAGAAACTTACCACCATTGCCCACATATTCAGATTTCTTGCTGGAAAGACGTGGGGAACATCGGTAAGAGGAATGCATCAACTGTACTCCGCACTTTTTTTAGAAACTTTGCGTTACAGCTTGCCAGCAATTTCCAATACTTGCACCACTAACCTTCGGGTAATACAGCGCGTCGAAGCGCAGGCTCTGCGTACGTGTCTTGGTTTGCCGCGTTGTGCATCAACAGTGGGCACCATTTGTTTCGCTCAGGAACACCCAATAGCAACATACGTGGCTACTGAAAAACTACGCCCGTATATCAGGCTCCTAACGAGGCTGCCATCTCACCATCTGGCGCAGCTTCCTCAGAATCGACCACGATCTACCTTTTCAGCCATTGTCACAACGCACAGGGCTGCAATCCCGTCAAGGTACGCCCCTGCGGTAGCACTGTCCTCCCCGTTGCGGTGCCTGGCACAACCTGAGATTCGTCACAGTGTTTCAGGAATCGTAAAACAAGCCGACTTGTTACAATTGGCCGTTGAACAGCTTACGATGCTGTCACTCCATGAACGGCACAACGACCAGAAACATGTATACACGGATGGCTCAGTAAAATCATCCAGTTTGGCAAGTGTGGTTGTTGTGCCAGCAAATTTTTCCACTCGATTCCTTGTTGGCCATGTCGCAAGCTCGACAGCTACAGAACGTGCAGCCATTCGTGAGGCTCTTGATTATGTCATCGGAGATACTCCTCAAAACTGGGCTACCTTCTCTGACTCCAAGGCTGCCTTACAGAGTGAAGTGAAGTGAAGTGAAGTGAAGTATATTTCATTTTCATAGAAAAGACGGGACCGAGGCAAAAGGCGGTTAAGCCTGACGAGGCCTCGGTACCCTAAGCCTGTAAGTAGTACAGATGCAAACGCAAAAACACTTAATACATAGAATGGGCAGCAATCAAAATACAAAAGTAATATATAAGCAGTAACACTTACTACAATACAAAACATGTGCACAATCATGGGCAAATACAAATTGATACTTGTACGAGTTCAATTTCGTACATACGGATGAAATAAAGTAAATCATTCGACTTAATTACTTGTGTGAAAAAGATAGAACAATAGATATATACACTTACATCCATGTACACACATACATACACATACGCATATATATCAAAGACGGTAAGCTGCATTTTTACATTAGAATGTAATCTTCAATCAGATACTGTTTGGTCTTTTTTAACATGTTTCCAGATAGAAAAAACTCATCAGGAAAAAAGAATTTGTTTAGCGCATTGGGTACTTGACAACTAAGTTTTTGTTCACCGTAATTTGTTCGCGTTCGCGGAACTCTTAGTTTTACTACGCGAAGATTGTAACCTATGTTGCTATCAGGAACAGAGTACAAGCGATTCTGGTGAATGCATTGTAGAAGCCGCAGATAATGCACTTGGGCGGCTTTTAATATAGAGTGTTTTACAAACAATGGTTGCGTGCGTAAGTTTCGTGGTGCACCATAATATCCCTCAATAGCCCGCAAGGCTCTTTTTTGCAGGACAAGTAATTTTTGGTAATTGGAAGACGTGGTCGTACCCCAAACAAGATTACAATAAGAAAGTCTTGAAAAAAACAGGGCATTATACATAGACACTTTTAACCAAACAGGCAGTAGATTAGAAATCCTATAAAATAGGCCAACAATTGTACTTAGTTCAGAAGTAAGTTTGGAAATATGAACAGACCACGAAACATTTTCATTAAACCACACACCAAGATATTTTTGGGAAGAAACTTGATTGATTGTTATACTCTCACAATGAATATGTATACAATTAGTTTCCACGGTGTTGGTGGGCTTGAAAAAAAAAATATTTCGTTTTGCTTATATTTAAACTAAGCTTATTCTTGTGTAACCAATCACGAAGGTTGATTAAATAAGCATTGACCATATTTTGAAGCGCCGGTAATGAACAGGAAGAGAAGAAAAGATTAGTGCCATCAGCGTTCATCACCAGATCGGGAGAGTTATGTATGCCGGCTAGGTCATTGATATATGTAATGAATAATAACGGCCCTAGTACTGATCCCTGTTGGACACCATGCTTAACCACCTGTATATCAGAGGATATGTTATTTGTTCGATCATATTGGGACCTATTGCCAGAGTCCTCTATTGCTCAGATAACTCCGCAATAGGTTCAACGCAATACCTCTAACCCCATAGTTACAAAGTTTCTTTAGAAGGGTCTCATGGTGTACGCAATCAAATGCCTTGCGAAAATCTAAAAATAGGCCAAGGGTACATTTTTTGTTTTCAATACTATCTATTATTTTGTCTTTAACAACTAACAGTGCTTGCTCTGTGGTCCTATTTTTCGTGAACCCATATTGTGAATCAACAATCACATTATATTTGTGCAGAAAATCGGCAATCCTAGAATTGATAATACCTTCAAACATTTTTGACAACACAGGCAGAACAGAAATTGGTCGGTAATTCGACAGTTCATTTATATTGCCTCTTTTATGTACTGGAACGACTCGGGCCAATTTGAGATCTTCAGAAAAAACACCAGTTGACAGCATTAGATTTGCAATGTGTGACAAGACATCGCATATAACAGCGCAAACGTGCTTTAACGGAATCACTTTTATATCATCGTACCCTGCAGATACGTGATTTTTTAAAGAAAGGATCAATGTAGCTACTTCTTGAGGAGTTGTGGGCGCGAGTACTATAGAATTGAGTAAGGGAGTGGTGAGGCTCAGTGAGCTATTTACAGAAATTTGCGTGACAGAATTTGGAGAAGCGACATTAATAAAGTAGTCATTCACGGCGTTTGATAGCTCGTGACCAGTTAATTTACCATTTTCTGTGATTATTCTATCAAGTTGCATAGATTTGGTTTTATTGGTCTAGTTGTTGACCTCTCGCCAAACTTTACGACTATCATTTTGAATGCGGGAGAAATTTCTTACATAGTAGTCGGATGTCGCGTTTTTTTATCTTTGTTGAGTTTATTTCGATATTTTTTATACTCAGCAAGTAGAGTGAGATTTCTGCTGTTGAGAAAATCGTGTACATGCTATTTTTCTTCCTGATCCTTGAGTAAAGTGATTGGTTCATCCAAGGCTTCTTAAACTTCTTAGGAATAATTTTTCTTTCTATTTGTGGGAAGGCGGTGTTATATTGGGTTATGAACATATCTATGAAAGCAGAATATGCGGCATTAACTTCCGTGATCTTGTATATGGGCTCCCAATTAGTATCTTCGATTCGTTTGTGAAAGCCGTTGAGCGCAACATCATTGAAATCTCTGATCATGGGGGTAACAGTGTTTGTTATGGCATTTATTTTGAGAGGTATGAAGCAAAATATCGGCAAATGGTCACTAATATCGGAAGATATTACGCCAGATTCAGTGTGCGGAAGCTGTACATTGGAGATACAAACGTCTAATAATGTGGCCGTGTTGCAAGTTATTCTAGTCGGTAAAGTGATATAATTAATACATGCATACGAGGAAAGGAGACTCTGCAATTCCCTTGCATGAGCGGCGTCCGATAATAGGTCAATGTTTAGGTCACCTATTAAAATGAAGGGCAGCTTAGTGGAGTCGAGGAAAAGGAAGAGGCTTTCCAAAAAATCGAAGAATTGTGATTTGTTACCTTGAGCGGGTCTGTACATAGCAACAACTATAATATTCTTGATAGATATAGCTAAACATTCAACATTGGGATTTGTGATGGTAACATCGCCAATCACAGAATGTGAATGACCTTTTCTAACATATACAGTAAGCCCACCCCCTCTTCCATGGGGCCAGGATAAACCATTGTAAACATAGTTATCGAAGGAGCACAAATCGCTGTCAGTGCCAAACCATGTTTCTGAGAAAAGCATAACGTCGAACCCAACCGACAGTGACCCAACTAATAAATCAACCTCGTCTCGCTTGTTTTTCGTGCTACGAATGTTATCATGGAAGGCTGAAAACAATTTTTGTTAACACTGCTAAAGCTAGAATTAAAGTGATCGGTTTTGTATCTTATACAGGCAGGGGGAAAATGCATGGTGACAATTCAGGGGTGACGAGCATGCTGCAAACGTCTCATTCTTACTTCGTCATCTTCGTCAGATCAGACAAGTCCTGTATCCTCACAGCGTCCATTTGTTCGTCTTTCCGCGCAAAAACCTTTCCTCCGCTCGTCCAGACAAATTTCCATGCAACTTCCTTTTTGCGGGCAATAGCGGCACCAAGCAGCTGTTTGTTGGCCTGAGTAAGATGCTCGTTGACGTACACTGCGTTGGCCACGCGCAGCCCTGCGCTACGGCTCTCCACCAACTGGTGACGGAGATAAGAGAAACATTCCATCATGCCATCACAGCCGGCCATGAGGTAATATTCCAGTGGCTTCCAGGTCACTGCGGGGTCATGGGTAATGTGTTGGCGGGTAAAGCTGCCCGTACAGGCCATGAGAGCGACCGCACCATCCTGCTTCCGCTTTCAAGGACGGATGCCGCCAGGACGCTTCGCTCCTTTGCACGCAGGATTACCATGCAGCAATGGAACACACCGAACTTTTCGTATCGCCGTCTGTATACTCAAGATCCTCTTCAGCGCCATTTTCCGTATGGGCTTTCTCGACCCCAGTCGACTTTACTTTGTGGACTGTGGTTGGAAGGGGCCTTCAAGAAAGCTTACTCCTTCCTCATTGGGATGGCCAGCAGCGCCAACTGTGACGCCTGTGGGGTGGAAGAGAATATAGAGCATGTCCTGTGTCGCTGCCTCGAATACTCGTCGGAGAGAAGCGTGCTTGCCACCGCGCTCAGCCGATTGGACAATCGACCATTCACAGTAGAAACTATTCAAGTCATCGGTATTTACCATCGATCTCGCAGAAGGCGACGAAAGCTTTTTTACGTTTCCTGAGCGAAACGAACTTGCACGAAAGACTATAGTGCCCGAAACGGCACTTCAGTGCGCGACTTCACAGTCCTATCTCTTCTTCTTCCCCCCCCCCCTCTCTTTTATCCTCTGATCCATATTCCCCCAGTGAAGGGTAAAAAACCGGGCTCTACTCCTGGTTAACCTCCCGGCCTTTCCGTCCTTTCTTCTTCCTTCCTTCCCCCGAAGAGGAATAATAAAATCGAGTGGTGAACTTCAGTCGCAACAATAAATGCTAGTCTCTCTCTCGTACGCGTATGGGGAGGGGCAGAGCCCCACCCCCCAAAAATGTTTTGCGGCTGGCTGAATGGTACTTCGGCTCTCCGCATTCTGCTGTGTTTGCGCACTCCTCCTGTCCTCCGCATCATTACGACACTGGGCCGCGCGTCTCTGGAGGGGAAGTAGCCGGTGTTATGAATAGACGTTGTGTGCGCGTGCGTTGATGCAGTACGCGGGTTTCGACAGCGCGCAGCGCGACATCGCCCTAGATGCTTTTCCGCATGGCATTGGTGCCGGAAGGCATGTCTTCGAAAATACGGCGCGGCCACAACCCTCTCGGGCGGACGTTGACGCAGGCGGCTCTTCGTCGTTCGGAACAAAGGCAGGTCTTCTGCTCGCCGCGCGCCAACCACGCTACCACGGCTTTGGCGGAGGTCGGTTCTGCAACGCTTTCGCCAATGTAACAGCGGGCATGTCCAATCAAGCCTCGCCGCGGCCGCCGGTATACGACGTATCTATACACCAAACATGGAAAGGCTTCCTTCAGCACTACCGCCTTACACAGCGTACCATACCACAGCCCCACAACGAACTGAAAAAAAGGAGGCGACGTATCGCCGCATCCAAACCGAGACGTACGCCTACGGAACCCTGCTCCACTTTATCTGTCCCGTCTCCAAATTGCGCCCCTTACTCTGCACTCTTTTAAATCCTCTTAAAAATGCCGTTTCCCCCCCTGTCCCCCCAAGAAGAAAAGGAAAATAAAGTGGGGAACAATACCCGCTCCAGCAAGGCTATGGCAGTTTTAAAGCCAATATATAATAAATGAACAGATCCAGAAGCCAATTTTTTCATTTTTTAATGAAAAGACTATTGCAGGGTAAACAAAAACTACATTCCATGTTTAATATGCTCGGGAAGCAGGAACATAGAGCGTAAGAAGAGAGTCGGCAATCAAGGATGTGATTGAAAGTAAATAAAGAAAACAAGGTACCAAAATGTCCTAATTGCGAAATGCAGTAGAAGATATGTGGTTAACAGGGTGAAAAAAAAAGGGTAGGGAGCAGAGAAAAAAGAAATACAGAATGTGCTTCAGTCATAAACGTTCGTCACAAATGTCCTTCTAGAAGTAGCTGTTTTAAAATGAAAGTCTAGTTGGGGTATTTCCGTTCACGAGAATACCTAACTGCAAGACCCTGCTAAAACACCGCACAGGTTATCTACACTATTTATAAATTAAAAAGAGGCACCGCCAAAGCACTCTAACGTTAATAAATGGAAGGTCATGGTCCAGCGCGAACAATAAAACTATCACTGCCACACACACTCACATGGTATACACAATAAAAAAAACCACTCCACGCTCAAGAAAGCATGAATTCTCCCAGGTAACAGGACTCCCGAGAGAGCACGCGTGTTTCCTGTTATGTTCACTCAAAACACAACTTTAGGAAACCAGGAAAAGAACAGCCGCCATCTCCGCGAAGTGAATGATCATGAGAGGGGCGAAGCTAAAATGCTTATCGGTAAAACCGTGAAACATTCGCCCACACATCATATAAACACTCAACACGTCAAGCTTTCCACCGCTCCGTTGACAAGCCCGTCGACGACGTCGATGTTTGTGGTGATTATGTAGGGCTTGTTTGGGAGACAATCTCCATGGGTAAATTGGCGAATTCGGTGTGTGACATTTTAGCCACCTTAGCCGTCACCTTCTGCAGAGCGTCTTGTGTCGCGTACCCCCGGTACGTGCCTTCAGCTCGCAGGCGACGAACGACAACCTCTTCTTCTTCCTCTCCTCCTTGTTGGGTAGCAACGAACGCATTGAACGTTTTCACCTCTTCGACGAATCTTTGGTTGGCCAATCCCTAGAGGATCCTGCCACAATCATCATGATTCCGCTCTGTATGGCAGTAACGAGGGATGGGACAGGGCCCGAGCAAGATTCTTGAGCTCGCAGGCGACGAACGACAACCTCTTCTTCTTCCTCTCCTCCTTGTTGGGTAGCAACGAACGTGTTGAACGTTATGACCTCTTCGGCCAATCTTTCGTTGGCCAATCCCTAGGGGGATCCTGCCACAATCATCATCAATGTGCCGTGTACAATGTGCCATGTACGGCTGGGACAGGGCCCGAGCAAGAAGAGCTTCGCCCCTAAAATACGCCCACTGGTGAACCGCACAGATCACAAGTGACATGTTGGGCCGCAGGAAGGCACAGGCTTGTACGTAAGAAAGCACGGATGGCAGCATTCGAAACACCGCGGCATCACACTTCGGGAAGGGAACGGGAAATGAAGTCGACGAGCTCGATGAAGATCTGGATGGCTTGAGAATCATTCAATAGATGCCGGAGGTCTGACATCGGACTCTGCACCCTCGACCATACGAGTTACGATAGCTCCGTTACCCCTACTTTTACTCCTACCCCCACCCCACCCGCTGAGGACTCGGACTGCTTGCTGGCCAGCTCAGATTTCTATGACCAGATTAAGATGGACAAGAGCTAGGGCTCGGCTGCCGCTGACGGCGCCGGGAGTTCTGAGCTGAAGAGAGACCCCCCTTCCTTTCCGCCATGATCCCCCGTCAACTTAGTCTTGGCTAAAATGAAGTGGATTTCTTCCTTCCCAACCGTACATGTTTGTAGTCGACTCCACAGGCACGGCCTATGACGAATGTGTTTATTATTGTTTTGTTTTACTTTGCGAAAAGTATAATTATTTTCGCCTTTACGTTTTGCTGTTTTTTCACAGCGTCATGTTTACACTCAATTGGAGGTCACCCCTTCCTTCTCCATCCCGAACAAAATCTGGAAATCGCCACTGGTGCATCCTGACATTGTGGATTTTCAATCATTTGCGTCAACCACCTGGGCGTTCTAAAACTGTTCCAGTATAATTAGTGGGACGATTGCATTTTGCACTTTTACGAAAAATACCCCGCTTAGGATCAAGATGACGTTAAACTAAACAGTGTTTGTCATTACCAACCCTCCAGCTCGCCAGTGTGTAATCGAGATAGAGCGCGCTATTCGACGGCGCACATTAGGGCATGTTACTTCCTGTTCGTGTGAATACGTTGCCAAGCAAAACCCATAGGTGTTTCCCAGCCTGCCTTTTATTTGGTTCGCATATTGAGCCAGTTGTTATACCTGGAGCAAATTACTAATCCGCCAGCTATAGAAAACTGCTCACACCAGTGGCAGGCGCCTTTCATGCGAACAAGACGGCACGCCACCAGCGCAGTACCCTATCTGGAAACAACAGCCCAATGTTGTCCGCGCGCTCGCCGCTGGCGGCTGAACTTTCCAACAAGCAGGTCAGGTGAGGTCCGGTACTTTTAATTACTGCCGAAAACGGTTTTGATTTTTTTCGCGATGGCTGAATTGTAGGAATCTCATAACACATGATGACACAGCCGCTCAAAGCTACCTTTTAAACGCGATGTTACAACAAGTTACTGCTTTAACATCGCTGTGGATGAGGAAGAGCGCATCAGCATGTGTCTGGTTATGTGGCAAGCTGCATAAACAAATGGCTTATTTGTAGTGTTACGAATCAGCCCTCCCCGGTGCTTTTTGGAATACTCCTCGGCAGTGCGGCGAAGCCTCCACTACGTGTGCATTTCAAGCAGGCCCTCTGTCAGTGACTCACGCTTGCAGCCGACGGATTCAACGCGTCGCTACACGTCTGGATCGCCGGCGCCTCGCCATCGGCGTGGTTCAAACTTCGGCGTTGGCACACGAGGCACGCTTCAACTTGCCCGAAGGACGTGGAAGCCGCTACGGGGACCTCCTCTCTCCAATCTCTCGGACTCAGCGTGCGCCGCTACTACCGACCGCTCACGAACTCTAGGAAGAGTGTTGTGTGTGTCTGTGCGGTTCGTGTCGAGTGCACAATCTAGAGGGAACGCTTGTTTGGACCGTTAGCGATTTGGGTATGAACAAGACCCCTCAAGCGTTGTAGTTAATTTCTCTTTGAGCAGGGAATCAATGCTGTCACTCTGCTCGAGTCCTGTATTGTAACCTCGCCCGTCAGGGCATTGCCCTTGCCTGGCTTCGGCCAATCTCTCGCCATGAAGTAAAAAAGTTACGTTTCCCTTCGGCTTCTGGGCTTCTTCGAGGCAGCAACATTGGCTGGCCACTCGCTTCACCACGCTACCACATGCATGTCGGAGGCGATGGAGCTCGGCTCGGTTACGCCTTCCCGTATGCAGCAACGGTTTGTCAGCGGTGAGATGAGAACGTACCAACAACTCTTTGCCAACGGTCGGATGGCAACATCGTAACACATGGAGCCAGCGGTGCGAGATCCAACACCACGTACGTCAAGGCGGCTTCGGACTTCGCAGAATTCACGGCGGTCAATGATGAGTGCGCGGCTTTTATTCACTGAGTTTTGCCAGGATTCTGAGGATAGCTGGTAGGGCGTGTGTTTTTTCCACGTGGTTTATTCGCGGAAAACATTCTTGGAGCAGTGGGAAAGCAGTATTGCAGACCGGCCATGAATTTGAAGGCGTTGAAAAACCATATTTGTTGGAGCTTGCACAAGAGTTGCGCTTGGATGTTTCCGACGCGCTGAGAAAGCTAGAGCTCATACAGGCTATACTTGCTGTTGGAGCTGACGATGACGAGCTGTCAGAGTGCATTGAGCTGATCAATGACAGGGAAACCGCTAAGCGTCAGGCTGCAGAGGCAGAATGCGAGGAGAAAAACCGAGAACAGGAGTTCGAGAGGCAGAAACAGGAACGAGAACGGGAACTCGAATTGAAGCTTCTAGACATCGAGGCATCTCTATCTAGGCGTGAGAGTGACAGCAGCGCGAAGGCTGCGGTGACTGAGCGAGCTACGTTACGAATGAGTGACCTAATGCGACCCTACAAGGTAGGAGAAGACATTGGTTTTTTTTATCAATTTCGAGCGTAGGTGCGAGAGGGCCCAGTTTAGACGAAACTCATGGCCGCAATAGCTCCTAACGCTTTTACCAGGTCAGGCATTCGACGTGATGGCCCGCTTGCCAAAGGAGGTGGCGGAAGACTACGGGAAAGTCGATTCGAGCCTCCTGCGTAACTACAGGTTGTCGGCAGAGGCGTTTCGCCAGAAATTCCGTGAAGCCAAGAAAGCTAAGTGGGAGTCGTACTCGGAGTTATCCTATAAACTGAGGGCTAACATGGAAGAGTGGCTCAAAGAGGCAAAGGGTTTCGGAGAGCACGACAAGGTCGTTGAGTGCTTCGGTCTCGAGCAGTTTTATCGCCGTCTACCAGAAAACCTGAGACTTTGGGTGCAAGACAGGCCAGGGATAAATACTGTGGATCAAGCAACTCAGCTAGCGGAGGAGTTCGTCGCACATCGAGGTGCACAGGGGCCGAAAGACGGCCAAAAAAAATTAGGCCGAGGCCTGATAAGTCAGTGCCGAAAGGCAGAGCTCCCCAGCAAGACGGTGGAGCTAGCAAAGTCGTTTTCTCGGATGATGAAACTGGCCGCGAAAGCGAAAAGAGTGCAGTCGCTGAGGAGCAGCGCCGAAAGAAAGCTTTCAAAGCGGTCAAACAGGCTGCGGGTTACAACTGCGGCGAGACGTGGCATTTCGCTGCGAGTTGCAAGAAGGAAAAACTCGTCTTTCACGTGCTAGATCAGAGTGAGAACAGCAGGCAGTTTCTGGAGCCGTACCTTCGCGACTCCGCGGTGATGGTAGACATGGTCCAGCCTTCGTACGTTGAACCAGATCAGGTGACGGGACGGAGTGTTTGGGTGAAGCAGGCCGTAGCAGCACGAAACGTGCGCCTGGCTATTGCTAAGCTCAGCATCGGAGGTCCGTTTGGTGAACTTGTCTCGCAGGCGGCAGTGTCCCCACAACTTCTTCCGGAATACAGGTACCTATTCTCGAACAGGTCGGATCAGTTGTTGCGCGACAACGGGTACAATTTCGAGAACTGCCGAGGAAACAATCGGCTGAGCTCGCTCCGAAGGTCTCAAGCAAAGTTAGTGTCGCCACCTCAGAGAGGAATGGCGGGACTCAGAAAGATAGCGAGGTTTTTGCATTTCCCAAAGTTCACGACGTGTGTAAGGCCTGTACTGTGAGCAGAGGTGTGTCAGCGTCGTATTCGGAGGGCTCAGGATCACTGGAAGACTTGAAAAAGGCTGCCGGCCCAAACGCGCGCAGTTCGCAGGTTAACAACGGTTCGGGGGAAAGCCTAAATTTGACGTTAGCGAAAGGAGGCAACGCGAGTCCGTTGAAACGAAAGGAGTTTGTCCGATCGCGACTTCAGAACCGAGCTACGCTGGGGCAGAGCCGGCAGTCGAGACACTGAACGGTTTTCACGGTGGAGCTAAGCTTAACGACGACGCCTCAATGGAGTGAGTCGCTAGCGTTCCACGTGCAACTCAGATACTCGATGTCGAGCAACGGCCAGCCGAGCACCTAGCCATTCTGGTGTCGCCTGCGGTTGAGCCGCCTGTTGAGAGCGGGCCGCCCGTGCATAGATTGGCCTTGACAGCCGGACATAAGAGCAAAAGCACACTCTGGTGTTCACTTACCGGCAGTGTCGCAAAAAGTGCGACAACATCTCCTTTGCGGGCCTGCCGAGTGGCAGCGCCGCACGCACGCTTTGCGCCGGGTCTCAGCGCGGACCTCTTAGCGGCCCAGAACGAAAGCGCACGCCTTGCTCGAGCGGTGGAAATTAAAGCAGTTTTCTCCGCGCGCTCGAGACACATCTCGGAAGAAAGCCGATGTTCTGTCGACCGGTCGCAGCAGCTCTCAGCGAACGGGTGCACCTAAGGTATGATTCAAAAAGGGGAAAGCTTAGGGCAATGACGAGAGCTCAAATCGCAGCTCTCTGCGCGAGAAGTGGCCTGTAGACGCCTGACTATGTCAATTTCGTTGTTTTTCTTGAAGCAGGCTTCGCCCATTACGATTACATTTCTTTTGTGTGGGACATTTCCAATCACGCGAAATGTCACCTTTCAAGTTTGTGAACTTGGCTGAAATACTGCTGGGCTAAAATATACCTAGTGTAGCTATTTATTCGCGTATTTTATTGCAACTAAAAGCCTGGTAGAGCTTCAGTGTGGATTTGTCTTCGCGCTTGCCGGCGATACGGCTGTGTCTCCTGTGTTGTTCTGTTGCTTGCCTGACCAAGCTAAAGACATTCTTGGGAGCCACTACTCGTCCAGTGACCGGCCTGGTGAAGCTCCAGCACGGTGTCGTGCAGCCCAGGCCTGGAGTCGAGCATCTGGCGAGCACTTCTCTCCGAAAAGATCCCTCCGGCGAACGGTTGAAGACTCTTATCCATCGGAATATCGGACCCCCGTCGGAGAAGCTGTGACAAATCAGCCCTCCCCAGTGCTTTTTGCAATACTCCTCGGCTGTGCGGCGAAGCCTCCGCTACGTTCGCCTTGCGAGCAGGCCCCCCTGTTGGTGACTCACGCTTGCAGCCGACGGATTCAACGCATCGCTACAAGTGTGGATTTCAGGCGCCTCGCTCTCGGCGTGGTTTACACTTTGGCGCTGGCACACGACGCATGCTTCAACCTGCCCGAAGGACGCGGAAGCCGCTGCGGGGACCTCCTCTCTCCCTTCCCTCGGACTCAGCGTGCGCCGCTAATGCGAACTCTGGGAAGAGTGTTGTGTGTGTCTGTGCCGTTCGTGTCGTGTGCACAATCAAAAGGGAACGCTTGTTTGGACCATTAGCGCTTTGGGTATAAATAAGACACCGACCCCCCCTCTAAGCGCTGCAGTTCATTCATGTTTGAGTAGTGAATCAATGCTGTCTCTCTCCTCGAGTTCTTTACTGTAACCTCGCCCGTC
This sequence comes from Haemaphysalis longicornis, assembly GCF_048455015.1. Taxonomy (NCBI): domain Eukaryota; kingdom Metazoa; phylum Arthropoda; class Arachnida; order Ixodida; family Ixodidae; genus Haemaphysalis; species Haemaphysalis longicornis. The sequence goes on along the minus strand of NW_027526203.1, from coordinate 81,466,438 downwards.
GGGGCATTGTTCTTTGGCTTCGGCTCATCTCTCACAATGTAGTAAAGACGTTTCGTTTGCCTTCGACTTCTTCTCTTCTTCGAGGCAGCAACATTGGCTGGCTGCTCGCTTCACCACGCTACCACACGTCTGTCGTTGGCGTCGGAGCTCGGCTCGGGTCGTTCTTCCCGGATGCAACAGTAGTCTGAAGGCAAAAGAAAATACACTGCAGCTTTCTGAAATTTAAAGGAATTTCAATTTGCGGCAAAATGGGCCGCGGGAAGGGCGGTGAAGGCCACTTACCATTTCATAGATACTCGGAACTTCCACTCTGGCATTGCATTTCCCTGTGGTGGTATTCCGACCGACCATATTGGTAATACTGGTTCAGAGGCCTTAGGGATGTTACTAGCACACTTTTCCGCGTGTGCATGGAGCGCAATTATTTGCCTCTAATCTAGCCCGTGGAACTGCTTTTATAAGCAGCGAAGTGAAAGCACAGGTCTACTTACACACTGGTATCCTCTCTCTCCCAAAGAAACGTGGAGTGGCCGTAAGTCCTGGTGTGTTCGAGAGGGCTAAAAACCGTGCAAATAGCGGCTCTGTCATTTCCCACACTTCCCAATACGTGCAAAGCCTTGTGCCACGTACATGCGCACTTGGGAAAAGCGGGCGTACATCACCGCTCATGTGCGGAATTGCAAGTTTTAAACATGAACCAAATTTGTTGCTCCGAATTGACCCATATTTTCCCTGCGATGTGCTGTAAAATACACCGCTGTCTCGTAGAGGATGCGGGAGAAGCAAAGGAACAAAGATCGCGCTGTCGTCCTTGGGAGCGTGGAATTTGGCGCAAGGAGAAATAATACTAGGGTTGCAGCTGACGACAAAGCGTCTTTCGTTGCTGCCTTTACCGTATGTTCTCGAGATGGCGCCACAATACCGCTAAGGCCCGCTATCTGCACTCGCTTTGCTCTTGACCGGATTTTCACTTGGCCTGTTATTGTTAAGGCTGATAGTGATCGTTTTGTGAAACATGGGGTATGCTCGACAAACAGGGTCCCGTTAGACAACGTCGCTTATGCCGATTGACCAGTGTCGTGTGAAACAACTCCAAAGCGTCACACTGCTCTGCAACTATAACAATTATAGTGCGTGTTGTACGCACTGGTGCTTCTATGTTTACTTAGGAGTTCGTAACTTTCTTTGTTTACCCCGTCGTTGTGACTGCTACAAAAAGAATACGTGATACATTTAAGCACGAACAACTCGCTCTACAAGCTTATAAGGCCTGCCTAACTTGCGTCTGCTCTTTTCGGCCTCAGTCAATCGCACAGCTGTCCACAATACCTTAGGCTCTAATGTGAGAAATGAGCTAGCGGGTCGCACGGCGATTCTCTTTTTTTCAGAGTTATAAAGCGACAGCTTTCTTACTGGAACCGATGGCGTCCTGTAAAAAAACTAACGTATTTCCCCATAGACTGGTTGGTCAACAGAAAAACTCTCGTAAGATCTCTGGACGCGCGGCGGGTGCGTGATACCGGGCTTCCATTGAGTCAAAACGGTTACTCGAAAATCGCGAAAAAGGAACGATTCTAGACAAGACAATACGTGCATCAATCATGAACGAGGAGTATATTAGTATACCTTGATCTCTTAAACAACGTATCGGCACAAATTTAGATCGTTCGTGGATGTGCTTGCAAAGTGCGAAGAAAAATCGTTGCACGGGTTCGTTCTTCGTTCGCGATTTGGGTCCTTGAAGGTTTGACTATCGGTTAGATGCACTTTCATAGGTTGGACGCACTTATATGTGCTATGCGTTGAAACGTTTAGCGGTCAATTTATTCGCCTGGCAACACTGGAAACGGCCACAGACATGGCCGATGCGCCAAGGACACGGCGCGGTTTGGGCCACTGTGCCCGCACGCCGAAGAAAAAACAACAGCGGCGTGCGTCATCTGCTCCGAACAGAGATGTTATTAAAATTGACAGTTGGGCTAGTTGGTTTTGATTCATCGTAAGTAGCGCTTGAAACGTGACACAGAAGAAAACGTCGTGTGTGTCTTCTCTTCTGTGGCACGTTTCAAGCGCTACTTACGATGAGATGTTATTAATCGGACTCACATTAAACTCGAGGGAATACTGTGCGTTCGGCGAGGTAGAGTTTGTAACGTAAAACAGTCATGTGTTTCACAGTCGTGCTTAGCATGGACAAGTACCGCCATCCCGCGGAGCCCGACGTAACGAGTGACGGCGCACCACGGCGACGGCGCGCGCTGTGTTGATACGGCCTTCGCAGCGGCGGCGGCGGCGGCGGTGGCGAGAACAATGCAGCTCCGTCTCGACGTTAAGTTCCGCCACCAACGCGCGCACGCCGCTGCTCTCAGCTCTATCCCGGCCGTGGGCGCACTCACACGGTTTCATGGAGGAGAAGAGGTGCCTGATCTGCGGGCCGTGCGCACAACATCGCCTAGCAACAGACGCTTGGCCACAGATATGGCGCCGCCCACTTGATTGCCTACATGCATTCCGCGCCATTGAATACCGGCTATAGGTTTTGCACGTCTCTCAAATTTCTTTAGGAAGGGGTGGCAATTTTGTATAGCTTATCTGAGTGAAGTGTGCGTTAAAATAGGTGTCAGTATTATTCTAGCGAGGCAATCTTTCGAATAAACACCAAACTTGCATTTTATTTTTACAGTATCTCTAACTAGCCCTACTTTGACAATTGGTCTTGGCTATCCTTGACCGTCCACTTTCACGATTCAAGTCATTTCGCCACTGTTATTTAACGTCGCCATGAAGGAGCTCCCACTGAAATTTAAGTCAGTTCCACATAATAAACACGCGTTATACGCGGCTGACCTTACGATCTGGCCGCCTACTGGCTCCATTGGAGAGCAGCATAATGCCTTGCAGCAAGTGGTTACCGTTACCATTAAGTATTTCCACACAGGAGACCTCCAATGCGCACCCGAGAAATCGGCTGTGCTGACACTCCACTCCCAGCATTCTCACAAGTCTGCTCGAGGTATACCTGAGCCTCAGCTGACCATTGCAGGGCAGACAGTCCTTGACGTCCCACACCTGCGGTGTTGTGTTACACGATTCTCAAAACGGCTCTGGACTGTACACAATTTCCTCTGTACGTAAAGCCCTCTCATAGCTAATGCATCTTCTGTAAGACTTCTCCCACCGCCGTGGAGGTCCTAAAGAGTAAGATACCCTCCGAATAGTGCAAGCTTTGCTTATTAGCCACATTGCCCACGTACCGACACAGGACGCTGTACTCAACGCCGTGGCTCGACTTAATACCGAGCGAACAAAACCGCGCTTGGCCTCCCTACTGCCCCTGCCACCCGAAAGACTCTTCGCTTTAAGAGCTCGCAATAAGCCCATCATTCAGCTCAACTTGATTACCACAGGTCTACAAGTCCTTACAGCATTAGGACAGCGCGCGATACCTCCAAGGAAAAAAACTTACCCCTCTAGCCCTGCGATATAGCCTCCGGGTGGCACCAATCCCTCGCAATATGCACGCCAACTACCACCTCGGCCGCGGTGCTGCTCGTGTTCGAGCTTTGACTGCCCTACGCGAGAAGCCTCTTTACAAACGCTTCGCTGCACAGAGCACCCACGTGACATTTGTGATGTTACTGCGCGAGATATTCTTTTGAGCGCCTGCTAAAACAAACCAACCGTTCTGGCCCTGTAGTCTGGGTCTAGAATACTGAGTAGTCGCGTTGATGGCTTGGGTTCGAACCCTAGCAGGCCTGTCTTATGTTTTCTTTTTCTTGCATATTTTTTAAAACTCAAACATACGCGTTGTTTTTATTAACAATGGTGATTTGGTATGTTTTAGATTGCTTTAGGTTTGGGCGCAGCCAATGACTACGTTGAATTACCGTCCATCATCGCGCAAACAGTCATGTCATGAGGGTGCTCTGTGCAGCCAAGCATTTGGGAATACGCATACGGGAACGATCCTGTGGCCCTATACACAGATTCTACCTTGCACACCAGGCGCGCCGGTCACGCAGCCTGTGTAATTACGCATGCTGGCCAATGCATCAATACCGCCACTACAACTACAACCTCAATCGATGTCGCTAAAGAGCCATTGAGCTGGCCACCACATCTCGCCCTGAAGCAATCCTATTCTCACTGATTCGCAGACAGCCTGCCAAACCTGCCACATTGACCGCATCCTCTTTATCACCTGTACTCATCTTCAAAAAGTTTGCGTAGGTTGATCTATCGGTGAAAGGCTGGAGAAACAGTGGAGCGCGGGGCCGGGTCTCATCCATCTTCAGGTTTAACTAAGTTTTGCTAGGTCTTGCTAGGCTTGCTAAGTTTAGTTAGGCTTTGCGATGTTCATGCTAGGCTAGGCTAAGTGTTGAGGAGTGAGGCCAAGTTTAGCCTTAATTACACGCAATACCTTTCCGGTAGGTCACCCACACTGGCAGCGGATCCGGGGGCGCGGGGGGGGGGGGGGGGGGCGGGTGATTAGCTAGGTCAACCAGCTCCGCTGTTTCTCAGTCCGGACCGTTTGGGAGGCTAGGCCGGGAGGCCTTTGCTGACTGGCGCAGCTTTCGCTGTCTCCCTCCTCACCAGGAGGCACCGCGTCGGTCTTTTTCTGGGTATTTCTTTTTTTTGCTAACACCACCGGACCAAGCTCAAGCTGAAACAGCTGCTCTGTTAAAACTGCTTGATGACTCTTGACATCCGCATCGTCTGGGCTCCTGGACACACCGCCATACTCGGGAATGAAGCGGCTAACATCGCGGCTCGCAATTTGATACACCGACCCCTTGCAGACGGTGGCCAATTTCTACCTCTTCTTCTACAAGATGAAGCCCACTCACTGAGTGGCTGCGTAGAAGTTCTCTCCCATTACTGGCAAACTCGCTTCAGCCTCCTTCCACAACACTGGCGCATTTCACGACAAGCAGCAACCACTTGCCCACTCCCGCCAAATACCTACCCTCATATCACCTGCCTTATTTTTCCCCACCCAACAACCTTTCCTCTGCGCTTACTGACCCCTCGCCTGGCACTCTATACCATATAGTATGGGCATTCCAACGCACTCCAGATTTTCCCCCACTTCCCAAACAACCTTCGAGCTGTGGAGGGCTTCCCTGGCCGGCCCACACCCGTATATTCAGCTCAACCTTGTGACCAGAGCAAGGACAGCAAGTCGAAGTCAAGGCATCTCGGACTAGGGATACCATCTACGGGGCGAGGCCCGTAATATCACTCTGGTCGAGGAATAACATTTTCTCTGTGTCCTATAGCCATTGAGGTATGACTGATTCACTAAGGTCCTTGATTTTTGGCCCCACGATGCCCCTCAGATGAATCTGGTTATGAAAAACGATTTTTACGGTGCCAGTGTAGTGCATGGTTTCAAAAAAATTTCCCCGCATTTCCCCGAGGGGAAGAATGTGAAAGTGCGAATGCAGGAGTTGAATTTGCGTGGTTCGGTAATGTTCGCGAAAGAGAGATCACACACACACACACAACTACAAAGAAAGAAAGATGCATTTATTCACAGACACCTATTTGTGTTGTCGTTGTACTTCATTGCTAGAGCGGATCTCAGCTTTGAAATTTCGTGTCAGTACTCCTTTAAGCGGGTGCATTAGCCCTTCTCACGCCCGATTCCTGGCCAATCCCCCACGTGGGTATGTGCCATGTCAGCGGCCAGGCAGCGCGCGCCCATCTCCCCCCGTTGCCATGGAAGACAAGGAGATTCCTGGCCAATCTCCCACGTGGGTATGTGCCATCTCCCCCCGTTGCCAAGGAAGACGAGGAGCGCGCGCACCCGCAGCTGTTGCTATGTGGACGGACGGCGGTCAACGGAATTCAGGGTCGCTTATAAAGTGCATTCGCACTTAAAAGGCACAGTTTTAATGCAGATGGGAAATACGGGTATGCAACACTAGGCCGACTGCAAAGAATGCAAAGAACACAATGACACCACAAGTAATCGACAAAAACACAGGGGTTGATAAAAATAGCAGCTTTTTTTTTCACCGTGGCTCAGTTCGAGGGGGTCTAGAGGAAATCCTTGATGAGGAGCGGGCGCTCGAGATCATCCTGCGCAAATGAGACAAGAATATGAATTTTCAGACTTGCAGGTTCCGCATAGGAGGAATAATAAGGCGTGGGCTGGCAGCCGTGTCGTCGTGCACGAAACCAGATATAGTATTGGGGCCAGAGCGTAAAAAACTTGTCTTGGCACCGTGGGGACCCGGTAAACAAGGAAACATTTAAAATTGGCTAAATTACAACTCCGAACTGCTAACGCCATTGTTTCCAGAAAAAAAAAATATATTAGCAAGCACCGGTATTTGCTTCGATTAGCGTTAACAGTCGGCATGCGGGATTTGCGGACTCTAGATACAATGTGGTATATTTGAGTACTGTAGGGCTTCTGACGCCTGCTGTCATGCCGGCGGACAGGAGATCGGGAGATAAGACGCGCGGGCTGAGAGGCCGCCCGCATTGCCGCCCCCCCCGCTCCTCTTAATGGCCGCCGCCGTAATTGGTTTCGCTTGGGAGGGAAAGCCGCTTCCTTTTTTGGACGCCGCGGAATGACGCGCCCTTGAGTGCTTCGGAGGTCACCGTGTCACGCCACCCCTGCTTCTCTTTGTGGCCGCCGGACTAGTTCTGAAGAGCCTGGCTCCCGTCTTCAGATGCGCCGAAAGGGCGCGGCCAAGTAGGGCAGTAAAACGCCGTTTTCTGGTTGCGTTCCTCGGGACCACCGTGTTACGCTTGGAGTGCGTAAGCCCGGGCGGCGGCTTTTGAATGTGCCGCGTCGACCAATGGCAAAGCTGCCCCGTGCACGTGTACGCGTCTTCCTGCGTCCGCTCCGTCTGGGGAGAGGAGAAAAGTGCGCGAAGTTTGGGAAGGCGGCGCTTAGCCCCATGATTGGTGGGATTCGAGATGTCGCTCTTACCAATCAGATGTGCTGTCCGGCTCACAATGGACACGAGGAATTATACTCCTCCGGGGATAACGGCCAGAGGCAGACTTAGCTGAGACTTAGCTCGGGCTGGAGACCAGCGAGCCTCCGTGCTTAGTGCACGTAAACCTTTCCGTCTAGGGCGTAACCCAGAGTCGATCGCTAAGGTAGGGCACCTAGGGCGTAACTCGGAGGGTCGATCGGCAAGACGGCCATGTATAACCAACCCTGTAATCAACTTTCTGTAACCAACTCTTGTAAATAACCGTAAATACAGTTTTTGTTTGTCGTCATCTCTTCGTGCCGTCATCGTCTTCTCATCTCTACTGCTTCACCGCCAACACCGCCAAATTCTACAAGTGAAGGGTTCCTTCGCCACCGGAAACGAACCTGAAAATCTACCAACGAAGGTTTTAACTAGTACTATTAATCCAACATGTAGCGCCTTCGATACAAATGTAAAGAAAATTGCAGGAATTGACATAATCGCCAGGCGTGTCATGAGTGACCGTGCGCGCTGTTTGATTTGCCGAGAGTTTCAGAAGCATGGTGAAGATTCTTCGTTTCAGATTTTTCGCGGGACTGGCTGCATTTTTACTTTATTCGTGCCGCCCCACAAGTGGCTGCCTACCTGACCTCAGCAGTTGCCGATCCTGCACAACTTGTCCGCAGACGGCGCGGGGAGGAGTGGGGGGGGGTGGCCACTCGCTGACGCGCGTCGAGCACCGAGAAGTGGGGAACAGATTGAGTATGACTACCACGGGAGGCTTCTCTCCTAGCAGCTTCGTCGTTTCCTGGCTGTGTGAAGGGAAGTGTGCACGGTGGGGCGATGCTTAAGTGAGGGTGGCTACGGCAGATCGATCTTATGCGAGGCTTGTGATGTCGCGTCGTGGTCATCACGGGACGAAGTCTCATGTATAACTGGCGTGAAAGGACGACTGCTGCTGTCATCCTGGTCACTGGGTGCACAGTCCAGGGGCGATATTCTGGAGTTGGTCTGTTTTGAAAACGTCCGTTTTGTGTCCGTTTCATCGTGACGCACTTCTGGTTATAGGCGGGCTTGGGTTGACTTTTGCGAAAGTGTTTTTGTAAACACATTTTAGACAACCTAACCTATCATTTTATGTGTTTGTTTGAACTATTTTGAAAACTTAAACATGATAAGATTTTTATATGGCGCAGTTGAAAATTTTCACCACAAGGCGACGAATGTCGAGAGATGGCAGCTGCAGCGCCAGCTGTTTCTTGTGGCCAGAGAGTTCCTGTGTCAGTAAATCCGGGTTCGGACTGTTTCTGCAACTGTACTAACTTTAAAGAATGACTTCATTTCACGTCTCAGCCAGCCGAATTGCGTGACACGCCATTTTTTACGTCCATAGATCACGATATGACTTTTGCGTCGGTAGTCTGAACATAGCCGAAGGCTATGTTCAGACTACCGAAAGGGCAAACGAGGCTACGACTGCTCAGCTTTTTCTCGCTTGTACCATGATTTTTATGTCGGTGACAACGCCTGGGTACCAAGATAATAACCTGTTACATATTTCGGCATCGATGCACTTGCGCCGTGCTGACGCGAGATTTTCCAAGAGCCTCTATAATGGTTCGTTACGGCGTTGGCATATTTCTGTGGTACTCTCCGAGTGAAAAAAAAAAATGTGTGTGGCCGGGGTTTTCCTTTCTTAACTTTTTAACTACGTGTCTGCTTGGCGTCATGTCTACGAACATTAAGCTGGTATGTGTATTCGAATGCTATTAATAGAAGTTTATAAATTCCATTCCAAGTACTTGCGAAATTTGCATCGTCTGCACGGCAGCAATCAAGCTAGCAGACGATCGCTTATTTCACTGGTGTGACGGTGAGGCGCAAATGCACCGGCTCACGGAAGGCTGCTAAATGCGATATCGTTACTTCGTTACCGAGCGCTGACTAAAATAGCGAAGGAACGAAGGGAGCATGTCACTTGATCCTCGACACTGAGCCCGTGGTGCCGCCGGTCAAGTCCGCCTCGCAGCTCGTCGCACAGCCACCGCAGTCCTCTTCGAGAGGTGGAATGTTTCTGCGGGCAGTTCGATTGGGCCAGCATTACTTCTTGCCCTCCTGTACCACCGGCGAGCCAACAACGGGGCGATAAAAATCGTCTGCTCCAAATCATCTGCTCTGAGAAGCCGCGGCTCAACGAAGTATCTCCACCGTGATTGCGTTGCGTCACATCCGGGTGTTCGCTTTTAGGCAATCGGGGATCACCCAAAACGGATACTTTTGAAGCGGACACAAAACGGACAAAACGGACAAAATGGACAAAACTTCAGAATCCCGCCCCAGAACTGATAATTCAGAATGTACAAGCTCGTAGAAAGTGCGTTTTCGCATTGGGGTTCATAACCGCTCCGTGGTTCTGGGTGTGCACGCAAAAATGTACACGCAAACTTTATTGGCAGAATAAAACACGTCTTCTGCTTTGGTGAAATTTATAAATAGCCAACCTCGGGAACCTCGCGTGAATTCCTTAGACGGATTCACTGTTTCGGCAGCGCTGCCAAGCCTGAAACTACAAAAGTGGCAGTGCCGCAGAAACCATGCTGCATTACTGCTGTATGAAACGCTCTCTAAACGCCAGTTCGATAATCCCTTCTATTTATTAGTATGTTTTATGTAATACCGAGTGATATTACATACTGAAGTGCTGGTAACCAATAGGCAACATCAAAATGAACAAGGACGAGATATAACTCGGGATATATCGTGTACCGACTTGCTGATCGCCTCGAATCAAGATGGGTTAAACAGCGGCGGCAGCGAGTTAGTGGCCACGCTATTCCAAGCAAGATACTGCCGTCAACGCTGCCCGTGGCGAGAGCGATGGTAATCTCCAAACTGGCCATCTTCGCCTCCCTAGCAGCGCGGACTGCGACTGCTCGCATATAAAGTAGCGGTCGTACCAACCAATTCCGATTGTACCGGTCATTACCTATAATGCCGGAGACCAAAGAGAATTCCCGCCTAAGTCTAGACCTTTTTCGTAGCTGTGCAAACGTCAGCGCACACGTGTAAACCACAGTGGTGTCATATCTGCCTGATCGACTAGCATTCTTTATTTTCGAGCATTTTCGTTCATTTAAACATACAGAAACTCTGTAGAATTTCGCTTTACGCCGAAAAGATATCCTGACGTGAAGCTCGTCTATGCACGTGAGAATTTCACAGGGAAGACTCGAAGTTGTATAAACACCCCAAAAGGGCCGTTCTGAGCGTGGAAGCGCTGTCGTTCTTGCGGGAAAACAATGTTTTCGTAGCGAAGGGAGCACTGATCAACGGTAACCATTTCAGCGACTGCGGCATATTCACCATAACTGACCACGCTTGTATGGCTACGTCGGGGTGGTTTATAAGGCATCCAAAAAAGGCAAATTTGGATATGGCAGCCGCGGCCTTTCAGTGTTTGCGGTGAGAATCCCAGTTACCTTCGGGATATCTTTTTGAGGCACTGCCCCCGTACCGAAGCGATCGGGACCTGGTGACCACTATTGCCTTTACCGTGCGCCTGCCGGGCTTGCTCAGCTGTACGCAACGAATGCCATCGCGGACGACGTGTTCACCGAAAGTACGATGCAAAAATGTTGCAGCAGGTTCGAGCACATTTCTTCGCGGAAACGTTTTTTTTTTTTTTTTTTTTTGCTTTGTCTGTCGTCGAGCCGAGCTCCTGTCTAAGTCGAATGTCGGACTCACGGCACCAGACTCGCTGCAGCTACTTTTTCTAGAATCCCTGTTCATGCTGCTGCTACACTGCCTCCACAGAAGCTGAAGCTAAATCAAGGCTGCGGGGAAAAGTTTTGATGCACGCTAGTGTTTTTTTTTTTTTTTTTCTATACTCTTTCCATGCGCGGCAGGCCAATTGGACTTGACCGCTCGCCTGAGGTTTCTCCCTAATTTTCCTTTTTCTTTTGATGCACTACCGAAACAGCGCGAAGCGCATCTTTCTGTTCATTTTTTTCTGATAGAAACTGTAAAACAAAACGCACTGAATATTTTTTTGCGTTTATTTATTTCGGATGCACCCGCTATAAAACTCGAGGAACTCCATGGAACGCGTTAGAGAAGGGTTAGCAGCTGTGGACAGTTTTCTGCGGGCGGTATCCGGGTGGGCGCGAGTTTGGCGGACGGCGGCCGGGTGAGCGCTTTCACCATCCTGGCGAAGTAACGATTTGCGTCAAAGGAACTCTTAATTGAACATAACGGCGAGCCCACGGAAGGTGTGCAATCCCTCAATGGGAATTGTGAAAAACTAAGTAGAATGGACCGAGAAAAAGACGAAATATTACAACGATGGCAGGCCGAGCAAACGCCTATACCGCAGAGAAATGGGGATTAAATGCAGTACGTGCCAGCCGGTGCAGTGCCGTTGGAAAGAACTAATAAAAATGCGCTGATGATTACTATACTCCTTAATGCGAGATTTGGGCGCAGCGCCAGATGCAGCCTTATCGGTCACGGCTCCTATCTGCTGCGTCTAAGGTAGTGATCGCGTGATCAGCGAACACATAGCGGCGCGCTCTACTCTGCTGCTACCTCGCAGCGCGTCACCGCCGACGGACAGCGTGTTGTTGCAAATCATGTTCGAACCTCCCACGCAAATGTCAAGTGGCTCAGATTAGCCGCAAGGAAAGCAGAGAGCATGCGGTTGCAAATGGGGTTTGAACCTCACGCGCAAATTTCACGTGGTTTGGATTAGCGCCAAATGAAACAGCGGGGCTCTTCGATTTATACCCCGGTATTCTGAGTCCTTCCTCCACTCGAGCATCCGGTCGAGGATCTCCTAGGTCCAGGTCCTGGAAATCGTAAAATCGTATTCCCCATGCATAGGCATTCCGGAATCCTCCCTTCGGCCGAGTCGAGGGAGCAAATGGAGTGAAGGAGGGACTCAGAATACGGCCCACAGTACAGCGGACTCTCCGATAAGCAGTTCTGCATTCGATTTTCCCATGTATCCCCATGGCTTCGGGGCATCTTCGGACTGATCGCGGACTACCCGCGGTGCGTCCTAGACTGCAGATCGAAAGCCCCAGCATATGGGGAGGGAGAGGGCGCGGAGGGAGCTTCTTGTGCGGCAACACGTGAAATAAGAGTGAGGGGCAGGCAGTGAGAAAGTCATAGCCGCGCGTGCCGCCCTCCTCACGCTTCGCTTGACGCTCCTCCCCGTTTTCTTTCTGCCTTCGCTACTGCGTTTGGTCACTAGGTTACGAGACCGCCCACTCCGCGAAGCCGGGTAACGGCTGGCAGAGGGATGCGCCCTAAAAACCAAACAAGTAGTAACAAATCCGGAACGCGGAATCGGCGCGCACGGGAAAGTCGTGTTCCAGCGCCGTGCTCTTCAAGGCCTGTTCCCAGTGGGTGGCAATGGGGAAAGAATGGAATGGGAAGTGCGGACACTCGCAGAGGGAGTGAAGGTGGGTGGCATGGGACCTGCACTGTGGGAAGAGGGGTAGGGGAAGCAGGAGGGGTGTAAGTGGCACAGGGTGGCCCTGCAGGGAAAGGAGTTCGCTGGGAGCGAGGTGAGCGACTCGAATGGGGAGGGGGGAGGGGCTGACGAAATAACACTAGATAACGCTCGCTTCATAGGATTACGTCCGAAGGGTCGCCGGGGGCAGCAACTTGCAAAGCGGGGTGTGGTACCAGGGAAACCACGATTCCTGCCTGTATCAGGTTCTCTGCTCTTGGAGCTGGCGGCGCCTTCGCCAGGGAGATTGAACCGCAGATTGACCATTAGCAATCACGAGTTGAAAACTTGCAAATACAAATACGGAGATTGTCAATGGGAGCACAAATGTAGCGCCTGGTGTAGTTTCACTGTATTATAATTTTTTTCCAGAATAAGACGCAAATTCCGTTATGCTCACCGCACTTTAATTTAGTTTATGGTTCCGATAAAATTTTAGATTGAACCATTGGACCAGCCCTGCCCAAAAAAACTGCCACCGCCGCGAACGGGAAGCCATTAGCTACAGATTCAAAATTTTTTATCCAAAAGTAATCATATTAAGCGAACACACCGTTCACTTCAGGGCTATTAACTGGCGCGGGGAAACTGGTCAACTGGTTATCAACTGGTAGGGGGAAAAATTGACCGCGTATCTGCTCCTTTCGTTGCAAATGTCTACGCAAGACGATAGTCGACTGGCGCCCCTGGTCAGTGAATGCATCCCTTCCCTTTCCCGCTCACCTCTCATGTTTTCCCTCTCGCGTCTCTTTCCTTTCAAATTAACACGCTAGAGGTTTGCTCAAGTAAATTTAAATTTGCCGCATTCCACTGCTCCAAGTCGGGTGCCTCGATGCCAGTGCTGCCTACGGCGGAGATGCGCGTGAATCCAAACGCCCTACTACAACTTTTATAGAACCACGTTGCCTGACTCCACGAGCGTTCCAAGTGGAACGCGAAACCTATCTAGTAGAACCTTTCGTTGCAGTTGCCGTTTGATTTTTTAGAATTGCGCCACGTAGCGCGGGCAACAGTAGTCGACGCTTTTCAGCAGTTGTTGCAGTATTTTATTTGCTAGCGCGAAAAGCAAGCATCCGTAAATTTTGAATAAAGAAACACTGCAAATATCACTCATGTATTGATTTTCTGCCTTATATTTGCGTAATGTCCTGTTGTTGTTCAACAATGTTGGCAAGTATGAACATTAACACAGGAATTAGAGGTTTAGATCCAGCTATGAGTATATAAGACTGTTGCACAGCACCTGCTTTACTTCGGCCGGCTGGCTGAATCGAGTGACAGATAGACATACAGACCTACAGACCAAAATTTTCCCGTTCAAGTAGTCCAAGAAAGACTGTGGTCTTTAAAATGTTCAGGTTTAACCCTTCTAAACCTAGTTACCACGAGATAAAGCGAAGACCATGCGAATAGCGTTTCGAGCAAGGATTCCTTCGCTTGAGATTTCGCAGCCTGTCGTTCAGAAATGAATATATTTATCCAGCTACCGGTTTGATGTATTCATTTTTAAATTGCACTGAATAGTACGCACCCACACCACAGCTGGCGTGCACCCGATGGCGAGATTATCGCTTTGCGACGCGCATTAGAACGTAGCCGCCAGAAAAATTTGTAACCGCCTTTGTATGCTTTTGATAAGCAACATTTCACTTAAAAACCACAAACAACTCGACCTCATGAGTAGTTAATAGACTGGGTCGTGCCCTAACCGTAAAGACGCCATCCTAAACGTGACCACCGTTTTCTAACCATTGCTACAAGAAAACGTATACACATTATTGTGATCTGTATCCCTTATATATTAAGGTAACAGCTTCAATTTTGATTTAATAAAAGTGTTAACTAGACAGAAAAGGTAACACTTAGAACACCCCTTGACGCGCCGTACAAAGCCGAGACGTCAATTTTGATTTCATTGATTGTAGGGTTTAAAGCGCCGACGCTACGCAGGCGATCAGGCGCGCAGTAGTGGAGGGCTCCGGATTAATTTTGACCACCTGGGGATCTTTAACGTGCGCCGAAATCTCGAACACACGGGAGTTTTTTGCTTTTCGCCTCCATCAGAAAAGCGGCCGCCACGGCCTGAAATCGAACCCGCGACCTCATGCTGAGCAGCGCAACGCCTTAGCCACTGAGCCACCGCGGCGGGTGAGGCGTCCATCTTGATCTCTTGTTGTGGTATAGCATTGGTGGATGGTAAAGGCGCGGCATTCGCGAGATGACGGCACCGTTCCGCAGAGCGGAAAATGCGAATGCTACTTCAGGGGTTCAAGTGGTGATGACGACGATTGTAACTCACAAAAATTCTCTTAAAAGTGGCGTGCACAATGGTACACGCCGTGTCGCAGAGTGAAAATGGGGACCAAGAGTAGGTGAAGCAGAAGTTAAGCCCTCGCCTAGGCACGTGATTGGATTGCACTGAAGCGCCCCCACTGACGGAACAGCCGGCGCTGAGCGATGCAGCGTCGGGGAACAGCCGTTTCAACCTGGCTTTGTTTGGTGATGCGGCAGGAGGGATGGTATACCGACGAGCGCAGCGACAAGAAAGGCGCAGCTTGCCAGCCGGTGGCTTAAAGTCGACGAGACGCGATCAATAACCTTGAAGGTTGTAGTGAAGCTTTCGTTCCAATTAATGCGAGTGTACACGCATCCTGCACATGTCGGGTAATCGGCCATTTGCGTAGCTCGGAACGAATAGCGCCTACGATGCGACGCAAGACATTGCGAGGCGTGGCTTAGGACGTGTGTCAAAGACTCCGCCCTGTGGCTTTGAACTTTTAATTCCACAGCCACGCATATCATTAAATGGAATTGTTGAGAAATAAAGAAGCGCAGGCAGGGGGTGACTGTAGGCGAAGAGGAGGAGGAGGATCAGAGGGCGCGCACTGCCTCGCTAATCGACTCCATCACCGTATCGGAAGCAGACTCTGATACTCTTTCGCTACACATTTTCTGGTGCTGTGAAACCAGGGAACCGGCGCACGAGCGAAACTACGTTCGACGGCGCAGCGGCTCCGCGGCACGTGAGGCTTGGATACCTTCGTACTGCTTTATCCTGGAAGCCTTGCCCTCGGCCGGCGCCCCTTTCGGCTCGTGTCCAAGCCCGCCCTTGTCCCTTTGGTATTCGCAACCCCAGCGTCTTGCTTCATCGACTGGTGCCATGGACGCTCTTCGTATTCGCCGAGATGTCCTGCGAGCGACCATCTCCGGGACAATGACAGTCCTCGACGCCTTGCTGCGGAGCCAGGCAGCAACGGCCCTTGACAGACAAAATGTCCTCGACCTCATCTTGCATGACCAGGTGAGCCTTCACAAACTCGACGCTCAAGTTCAGGAGAACCTGAAGGATGAAGAATTTGATGCCGACGTTTTGGAAGCGATCGATTACGACGAGCGTATCTGCTCCCTGCGAACGCGCGTGGGCTTCTCCACGAACAATGACTCTTCCGCAAGCCCCGTCTTTAAACCTCAGGCGGCGCTGTTCACTACCCGAATAGCAACCTCGACTATTTGCTCGCTTCCCGAGGAGGCCCGGCGGACCATGGTCCCGGGTGACGTGCCGCCTGCCCGGGAAATGACTGGTGCGGTGGTAGAAGAAGAGAACAACGACGACGGAGGTGCTGCAGCCTTTCAGGACGCCAAGCAAGACCCCGAGGGGCTCAGCCCGGGAGAGCGGCTCCAGCGACCTCCCAACCCTGGTGATGCCGTGATTGCCGTCGTGGAGAAATCTCAGGGACCCTGCCGAGACCTCGCCATTGCTGACGCGACTATCGTTTCCGAGATGTCTGACCGGCCTTGCCGCAGCGCTGGCGTCGCCGACACAGCTCTCACGCCAGAGACATCGCTACAGCCTTTCCGCAACCCTCGCTTCGACGACTTGACTACCGATCTGCAGACGTCGGACCCGTTCTGCCACGGTCCTAGCGTCGATGATGCGACTCCTGTTTTGGAGAGCTCCGAGCTTCCCTGTTGCGACCTTTACGTCGGTGAGGTACCTCTCGCTCTCGTTTCGCCAGCAGTGCAGCAACCCGGTTTCGAGTCAAATATGTTTTCATTGGGTTCAGCAACAAAAACGCGGTTCGTGCAGAAGATGGACTCGCGTCAGGGGATAGCGAAGCACCTGCTCCTCCGATGCTCCGTGAGCGAGCTTCGACGCCGCAAGCGAGCTTCGTCCGCGTTCGTCCAGGCCCCGTGGGGAGGCATCCTGGTGGAGAAGCAGAACAAATGCTTCTATGGTGATGGCCCCTACTTAAGCAAGCGCAACTCGATTCTGAACGAGCCTTTGTACCGTGTTGGGTCCGACAAGAGGGAGGTCATATGGTTCCCAGAGATAACGGACACGCCGCTGGAACACAACAATTACTTCTCGGAAGGTGAATCAGACGTGGACGCAACGGCGATGCCATTACACTCACCGCATGATCTCTGTAAATTTTACCGTCCGAATCAGCTGCTTCCATTCGATCCCGGCGGCTGCCTTCTGGCCGAAAACCTAGAGCATGCCTCGAATGACCATACGAACATTCCTAGTCTTCACTTTTAGATATGTCACTTCGACCCAACACCCCAGCAAGCGCTCGCTGCCCGTGCCGCTGCCAGCTAGCTCCTAACGAACTTGGCGGCGGCAGGAGTGTGTTGAGAAATAAAGAAGCGCAGGCAGGGGGTGACTGTAGGCGAAGAGGAAGAGGAGGATCAGAGGGCGCGCACTGCCTCGCTAATCGACTCCATCACCGTATCGGAAGCAGACGCTGGTACTCTTTCGCTACAGGAATTACTCTACGTGACCAGACACTGCCGGAATCTCTATGGTGAAAATTTGGGGAATAAAAGTTCGTCCAAAGCAACTTGATTAGCCCCAAAACAGGTCACAGCAGCACGACAGCAGCAATAAACTGCAATTCAATTAATTTCCAAGAACACTTATTTCATTCCTTCAAGAATTCAACTGCATAAACAAAGCAGCTCGAGCTGAAACCTGTAAGCTGCCAATGTGGCCGCAGCTCTATTTATATACAGTCGACCCCCGTTATAACGAAGTCGTATCGGGACAGTTCGTTATATCCGATATTCGTTGTAACAGCAGAGCTAAAAATAGGTTCAAACCAATCGGTAATCTGCCTCCCGCTAAAATCGTTGATACAAAAACGCATTATTTTAATCTTCGAAACTACTATAAACCAGGTAACACATATCTTTCTCCTTGTGTCATTTCAAGGTCACAGAGAGAGAGAGAGAGAGAGAGAGAGAGAGAGAGAGAGAGAGAGAGAGAGAGAAAACAAGCTCAACGAACCAGAACATTAAATGGGAAATTACAACAGACCAAATTCACTTGACAAAAGAGGCCTGCGTTCCAATTTTTTCGAGAAGGGTGTGATCTTTGTCCAGTGGCTATTCACAGCACTCAGCAGGACGAAGTTTTCCTCTGTGTCTATGAATAAAGGGGCCTTTTCTCCTTCAGTTTCGGATGCCGGAAGTTTGTACAAGTAGCTTCTCGGCCTACTGGTCAAATATTTCTTCGTTATATCCGATAGTGCGCGCGGCTCTCACAGTTTGACTTTCGTTATAAAAGGATAAGTGTCATTGAAATGAAGTGTGAACAATTAAAGTTCGTATTTATTTTGCTATAGCTGATATTTCGCTATAAGTGTGATAGTGATATATCGGTTTAAAGGGACACTGAAGTGAATTTGTCAAGCTCCCGTTTTTGCTTGCACAGCCTAGACTGGCTCAAATTAGCACACTTTTCATCGTTTATCCGGTTGAAAAATCGGTAATTATTTTACAAAGCGCGAAAGAAGAAAAACTACCATGCGCGGTTTGCGGCGGCCGCACCAACTAAAGCTGTGACGTTAGGAGGAACCGCACCGTGATTGGACGATGCCCAAGGTGAGCAACCAAACAAGTTTCGGTTTCGGTTTCGGTTCTGTAAAACACAACCGGTGGCGTTGTTGGATGGGCATTCTCAATAACTCAGTAATCATCGTACCGCGCTTCTGCCATGTTGTCACCTGTAAAAATGCATAAAGATAAGCCTCCCAGGACGGCTCGGAATCGTAGCATTCACTAGCCGAGGCCTACGCAGTGCATGGACGCCCTCCGCGTACCCGCAGACGCCCAAATGTCATGCGCTTTTCCGGAGCTTGCCTCACTCATGCCTGTACCGTAAAAAGCGTGTTCGCACCAGGCCAAGGGTCTGTTCATTCTGGCCTGTGCCCACTGCCCGCAAGCAGTCGGTGCTTATGGCAACAGCACGCCAACGAGAACTCGCTAGCGCGCCAGTGCCAGCCTGTGCGCGTTCTGTGAACTAGTTCGTGGAGCCATGAACGTTGCGGCCCAAAAAAAGGTGAACTCAATGTAGAAAACATCGGCAGAAAGCGAAAAAGTTAACTTACAAAAAAAAAAAGCACGTACTCGCGGGGACTCGAACTCGTGACTTGCAAAACACCTGCGGCAACATACCTAGCGCCCCAGACCACTCGGCCACGGAACGGGCTATTCTGACGTCGGTAATATAAGGTATATATTGTACAACAAGTTTACACTTTTATTTAGTTTTGGCATTTCAAGCAGCTTAGCTGACTATTTGTTGTATTGAGCTCGTGCAGTAAGCGTCCCCCGAGTTTCCACAATAGCTCAGGTCTAGCAATTGCATTTCGTAGACGGAAAAGCGTTCGCAGATGCGTAGTCGTGCTGCTGACCGCTGTGCTTGTTCGCCCAGCGCAAACAAGTGCTTCCCGCACCCTATTTTTACGCTGTACGGTAAAAATATCAGTTGATTTTATTTCCTTAGTACCTATATTGACTTCGCTTACTCTTCTCCCGCCTTCAAGAGGCCTTATATTTTCCTACTGGCGTACCAGTTAGCGACGCTTGTGCAGCGCTTGTGTGAAGCGACCTTGACTTGGAGCTAGATACAGTGTACAAACTAACGATGTAAATAAAGGCACATTCTTCCATTCACAAACGTGTCCTGGCTTCGTTTCAACTGAGTGAACGAATTGCGACGACCGGTCGGCGGCCGGCGGACGAAACGCTGGGCCGACTGACTCTGTCTGAAGGCCGGGGAGCCGTGCAGTAGCGCAGCCAATTGCGAGCTCGGCTCCTCTCGACGTCACACGAAAACGCCGCAGAAAATGGGCGAGCGTAAAGAGAGGAGGACAGCATTTTCGAATTCATTTTTCTACTAAATAAAATCGCGTAAACGCGCCCAGAGTGGTCGTAACATGGCCTGGGGACTCCGGACTACAATTTGCGCAAGTAATCCCGCAATGTTTACATATCAATTCAGTGTCCCTTTAACTGTGTGATAGGACGATCTTACTTTTGCACCACTAGTGTCGATATATTTTATGCCCAACAACGACATCTGTTGTACGCAAACCTCGCGTCATATTTTCGGGCGACTTCATAAGGCTCTCCGTATAAGAAATCCTTCATCAATGTAGAAACCTGGGCTGATTGGTACATATTCAGGAATATCAAAAACAGCGCAAAGGACGGCACAAAAAGAACAACAAGACCAAGCGCTGACTAAGAATCAAAGGCTTTATTTCCGTGAACGTTTTATAAAGGCATGAAGAAAGGGGGGAGGTGGGAGCATAAACAAACAAAAGCTTGCAAACTTTACAGGGTGAGGGGATCGGACATTACATTACCCTATGTGTACTAGATGCCATCGTTTACCGGAAAAAGGAATTTCATATAAAGCATTTTTACAGCACCTGCAAAATGGGGCTTCGTCCTGTTTTTCTTCCTTGTCCCGTCCTTTGCGCCGTTTTTGACATTCTCGAAGAAATCATTTACAATCATGAACGTTGGCGAAGGAAACGACCGTGTCATTGAGTCAATGCCAAGTAAAAAGGCAATATGATATTTTAGTACCGCGTGTTGTTGGGCTAGTTGGTACTGTCTTTCAAGGGTGGAAAAACTGCGCGTGAGAGACAAGACAAGACAAGGAAGGGACAGTACGGGCGCACAATATGATATGAATAACGATGACTTGCTATTATTAACACACACGAAAAATTCAAATGAATCGAGCCACCTAGAACGCTTCCTCGTGAGCGGCAAGTTTAATTCTTTTCTGGCCCAATGAATAGCCAGTAATGCTCGGAAAGCTGTCGTGAACTTTACTTCCGGTAAATTAGCAGTATAGGTGTCCCAAAAATTATCACAGCGGTTCTTTTAAACAAGAGGACGCGATAGAGACAGCAGACTTTGGTTTGAGCAAAGTCCTCTGCTGTAATAAATCTCAAATCCACCGCAAAATTGTGCAATTGCAAGCGCCGTGCTCAGAGCCCGTTCTATGGGAGGTCCTGGACCGCTCACCTCGTCAGGAGGCGGAGAAGCGGCGGCGCCGGCAGCAGGGCCGGCAGCCGGCTGAGAGCAAGCGCTGGTAAACGACGGCGTGGCACGATTATTCCAGCCACTGGCGGACGCCTCTCCGGGGAGCCCAGCGGAAGCGCCTCGGCGGGCAGCTGCCCGTGCCCGGATAGCGGCCTCCGCCTTCCGCAACACAGCCATCTGCGCTGCAATGAACTCCTGCTGCCTGTCCTCGTCCGTCTTCGGCAGCAGCACCTGTTGGTGGGACATGACACAGGGTCAGCCTGGGCTTTGCGGGAAATGCTATACCGTTTGCAGTTACGTGCAGGTGCCGTCATAAGTAACTGCCACAAGCACTCGTGAGTATCACAAAATATTTGTCTAACTGGCTTTAGACAGCCATTATAGCTTCAGCTTTTTCTATTAGGGAGGACTCCTTCAAACGCACACCAATGTATCCAAGCAGTTTCCGGAAGAAGAAATTCCTGTAAATTTACGACACCGTGTTCCAATTACGTTTGACGGCACCTGCACATAATCGCATTGAATTGTAGTTTGGTGAAAAGTGGACAGGTGGATACACATAGGGCGTCCATCACGATAGCTTCTTTATTGGAGGTCCTTCCACACGTATAGGGGACACGCGTGTAGGGGATTTGGTTTATTGTGCACAGGACACACATTTAAGATATTGCTCGAATATATGGCAATGTTCGCGAGGTAGTAACAGTACAAGTGTGCGGAGTACCGCTTGTAAGGAGATGAAACAGCTTCCGTTTTTATATCCCTCAGCACTGACAGGCCCAAGCTGGATGTGCAGCAAACAGGCGAGTTATCGAGAACCTCTCTGTTACTGATTAGAAGGATTCAAAACTCGTGCGGAGGAAAAATTAGCAACTGGCGATGTAAGAATCCTTCCAAGCTGACGTCGTGGTTTCGATGGGTTAACCCGGAAATACTGAAATACCGTGGGAAAAAAACACCCGGACACCATAGCGCTTGGCGGTTGATATCTTTGGTTAATTCAATTCGGATCTACTAGAAAAAGCAAACGTCGAGGAACTCATTGACTCTATAGCATTTGAGTATGTAAACGTTCGCGACAAGAGGAGGGGAGGAACCCATACGTAACGCGTTGGCTGTCCTGAAGCAAGAGGATGAGCTTCGAAAAACCATTGATGAGGTAAAGTTTCCGAGTACACTAATTTTATAGCATCACGCTGAGGAAGGATAATGTATTTCTCTCGCGCACCTTCTTCTCCAGAAGCCAATCCAAAGCAATACCTCGGCTAAGAAGCATAATTTATTTCAGAATATTATTTTATCAGCTTTTATCTTAAAATACAGGAAACACGACATTTTTTTTCTTTAGTACTGCTCAAGTTCTGCTTTCACTTTCATCTAAAAAAAGTTGTCTTGACTTATAAGCCAGGGTTCTTTTTATAAGAAAGCAGAAATTAAAAAAATCGTTTTAACACAGAAAATTTCAGCACATGGTGGTAACAATAGTTTAGCTGTATGGGTGGTAATTCATATTAGCAAGTTCATGATATTTTATGGTAGGAACAGTATGTTAATGGTTAGTGACACTTCAGAAAATGTTACATATAAAACGCATGCAAGAGATATTCGTGAACCTCTGAACAATACCCTAGACACCTTACACCACCCCGGCGATTTTTCCAACCTTGCGTCCTCTTCATGGTAATCAAGGAACAAGTCAACCCGGCCAGTATCTTTTTGTTTCTTGATTTTTAGCCAATCGCGTAATGGAGATGTTTGTGAATCCGCGAGTTTTTTTTTTTTTTACACTTCGTATTTTTGTTACAGAAGGTAACGCGAAATACCCAAGGTCACAATCTCCCTGGTTAAGACGTCACCGGCTCTAGGGGCAGAAAGTATTCTACGCGCATGAATGGGGCTTCCCCATGCGCCTTCTGCCAGTTGAGTCTCAGGCCAGCTTCTCGAGCACGGTGCGGACAGGCCAGCGCTTTCTGGTGTCATGTTAAACCCAGCGGTGCGTCCGGCAAGAAAGCAGCAGCAGCCACTGCAAATCCGATATGACCGCCAAAAGTATCTTCGCTTTTAAACTACTTAAGGAGAACTTGGGACAACTTAATATCAACGGAGTGTGAAAAGCACCTTTTTGAAGCACAGAGTGCACAATGGGGAGGTAACAAATTGGAGATAGTGTGAGGAACTATGAAAATGGTAATAGCGAAAATCCAGATTCGCAGATGGCATCAAAACTTACGGCTTGAGATATACGGCGTGAAAGCGTTACTTCTACCCCGAGGTAGCGTTTTGTAACAGAATGGCCGTTATTACCATCAATGCTCTCAAAGCTCTGAATCCAGGGAAGACAGCAAGACTACCTAAAGCAGTGTTTGATCACCGTGGCACAGGAAAAGCAGCGGTCAACTACGTTTGTGTGGCTTAAGCTGCGGCTTCGTGATGAATTCGAGAGAGACAATGGCATCGTCCGTGTTTGAACTCTCGATTGTCGTGAAGGAAGAGAATGCTATGCTTTGTCGATAAGACGCTAAAAAATAGCGGCAGTTCGGAAAAGAGAGCCAGCCGATGGTTGGGGGCTCAAGTGTGGAACCCAAACTTAAGGTTGAGAGATGCAGCAGCTCCTTCCATTGCCCCCTTAATTACCTCGCGCTGATGTGGGTTGCGGGATCCTTTAACCACTGAGGACGAGACAGGCCTAAGACAAAGGAGCAAGTGACCGTGCGGTCGGGAGGTTTAAGGGCGACTGAAAAGAAGACGTAGTGCGAGCGCAGGCCGATCGCGCAATGACGATAGGCATCTATGATGGTGATTTCCTCGGCGAAATGCTGATGATGACCGATTCTACATCGGTAACGAGCTAGTAACAGATACCTCCTTTGTATCGCTAGAAGTGGACTGTGTTGTGTTCGAGTTGTTCTACCCTTAGCATACCCTTGGATATGGCTAGGTTGCAAGAAAGAGGGTGCGTGTTTACCCAGAATTACCGCTGTTTTACGTAATGTTTCCAACAGAGCACCTTCGCCCACATTGATTTGTACATATGAGCTGGTTTATTCGGCGCAGGGTTTGCGATTCCTCGTCGTTGAGACCGATGTGGCACGAGGAAGAATCGGGTCTTTAGGCGTAGCAACAATGCACGTTACCCCCATTGTTTTTTTTTTTTTGGGGGGGGGGGAGGGGTAATTATTGAGGCTGTCGTGGTCGTAAGGAGCACGGTATGTGAGTTTACGTGCTTTTTGGTCGGCTGCCTGTTGGATAGGAGAATCATCGCGAAGCGTTTAGGTACTCTACCTGTAGCCAACAGTCCAATGGCCTTTCGAGATTCCGGTAATACGTTTATGCTTATGTTCGGTAATTCCGCTTGTTGGATATCCAGGAGGATGGCTACTATTTCTGCTTCTTTTGTTCCGACTTGCAGCGTAGTCATGCAGTCACAAAGATTGCCAAGGTGGTTCACAGCGGTGATTGTTGCCTTCGTAATTTCGTATATCCTTTTCATGATTTTGGAACTTCCCTGGAAGAAATGTGATCCTGGTTTCTCGCATGTCCTTCTGTTGGTTTGTATCCATATTCTGTGGTAGGGGAAACGTTTTATGGAGAGTCGCTGGATCGGTGACATGTCCATCATAGCATTCTCCTCCGTAGGTGTGCACATCTACATGATGGCCCGTCAAAATATTGTTCTTCCCAGCTGCTCACTTCTTGCTGGGAAGGGAAGTTCCGTTGCTTCAGGCTCTCTCCACAAGACCTCGTCAGTGGTCGGCGAAGAAGCGGGCATTGCGCTTGCAGGGGTGGAACAGGGTGCATGGGTGTGGGAGCAGTCCTGGCAGCAGGCAAAAGCGCCTTTTGTAGCAGGCTTGAAGCAGTCAGAAAGGCCTTTTTGTAGCAAGCTTTGAGCCGCCAGAAATGCCATTTGGAGCAGACGTAACACCATTCCACAGCATCATTCTACGTTCTTTATCCCCCTACAGGCCGCTGTGCAAGTCCCCCGCCAATTACGTTTTATCAATCTACTATTTTGGGCGTTCTACCATGCATTAGAACCTACTGTGAACCAGGAACGCAGTTATTGTACTATATCTGGAGGTTTACAAAATGCGGAGTTTTTCTACCTTCGGCCCCATCGAGCGCACCGCGTTGTTACCGCTCAAATTTCAAACCTCACGCGCAGAGTCGAAGGGGATCAGATAACAGGCCTTGGTTCATGTCAGGCAAACGGCAGTGCTTATGTGAACACACGGCGGCTTTCCGGAAAACAAGGTGTTTGCTTGCAGCTTTTCTATCGAACACTGGTTTCCGTGCGTGTGAAGCGGAACATAGGTTTGTCTTGGCCTGTCACCGGGTTGCGAGAGTTGACGAGCTCAGGCCGTAGACTGCGTAACTAGAGCGTGTTAGAAGACATGATTAATATTGGACCATCCTCCAACTAACCAAAGTTAACCCAAAGTTCACAGGTGAAAATGTGTGATCACCTCGCAACACCAGCAAACCGAATTAGCAAGCGAGGGCAAAGCATCCAAGACCCTGTTTGTCCGATACATGCAGCTACAGAAAGTTACGGGCAGCAAAGCTAGGACCGCCAAAAATGGGTGACTAAATTGATGTGCACCTCCAATAAACTACAATTTTGCATGCGAATATTATTCTACCTGTTCGCGATGAGACACAAAAAAAATTCCCTCGCACTTCCCCGAGGGGGAGAGTGTGTAAATGCGAATGCACGGTTGTTGATTGCGCGATTACGGTGGATATCGTGATCTTGGAGTGGAGAGGAGGCGCCCAACACCCGCAGTCACTGAGCGGAGAGAGGAGGAGGAGAGTAGCGCCCGCCGTTACGGCGAGGGCTACACGAGCGCCCTCACGCGTCGGAATGTGGAGCGCCCGCTACGCGAGCGAAAGCTCTCCCGCCCGAAGTGGAGAGGAGGCGCCCAACACCCGCAGTCGTCACTGAGCGGAGAGAGGAGCAGGAGAGTAGCGCGCGCCCATCTCCCCCCGTTGCTAGGGAAGACGAGGAGGAAGACGAGGAGCGCGCGCACCCGCAGCTGTTGCTATGCGGACGACGGCGGCGGACGATTCAGGCTCGCTTAAGAAGTGCATTCGCACTTAAAAACATTTTACTTTTGGTCATTTTCCATTAACTGTGGCGCAGCGGTAGACATCAGCAAACGAAACCGTGCAAATGCAACACAAAGAAATGCGAAGAGTATGCGGAGAAGCGCGTAGTGCCTTCGGTCTTACGGCTAAGCCAAAACCAACTTCCATAGCCGCCCATAGCCTTGATGAAACGGAAACCATAGACGCCTTGGTGAAACAGAAAACACGATGTTTCAGCCACATTTTCGGGCACTGGGCATCATGGCGGTCGTATCTCGCGGCTCAATTCAGGCGCTGCGGCGCAGGAGAGCGCTGATAAATAAGTTTGGCGCAACAGGGGATGTTTGGCACAGCATGGCGCGGGTAAACAAGTTTGGCGCTTAATGGGCAGTTCCACCTCTGCGCTTGCGATGGTGGCCTCCACAGAAGTCAGAACAGGAATCTGGGAGCTCAAGTCTGCAATTATAAATTTTCCCGAGGGCAGATCTCCCAGCAGGCGTCCGCAATTTTAATTTCCGGTTTCAACCCCGAGAGTCTAACCAGTAAGATACAGCCAATCTGGAACCCTGCCCACTCCGGTCTGGCCGGGAACGAATCCGCGCACGACGGCGCTTCAGGCTTCTCCACCGCCACCCGTCCGTTGCGTATCGAGTTAAAATCTGGAAGGACTTGAGCTTTACCAGGCAACAAACATGGGGATCTCCATGTCACTGCCGCGTCGTAGATACCTTCCCGTCTTTGTAGCCCACTAATCCAAACGGTTGGACCACGGAGGACAAAATACATATATGATTCAGCCGTAAAACGTCCACGTTTAAATATACGACCAGTACATCAAACATGACCTTGCTGAGGGCGTACAGCCTGGTTGCTCGTGCATGAACGGAAAACTGGGGACCGGTGATGCTCACGTGCTTTGAAGTGAGACATAAGGGGAAAATGTGGCTTTGAAAGGTGTTGAACCTGAACGAGAATAATCGGCTTACGTCGACGTTCCAAGCTGGCAAGTTGCTGCTTATCCGGGAGGGTTTCCCACCGGCTCTAAGAGGTAGAGCTAGAGATTGCAACGGTGGTGGCTGCATGTTCAGCAGCAGCAGCAACTTTTCGCTGTTTTCGCGCCCATTTGAATTTCTGTGCGCGCCGTTTCTTCGATCGAAGGACTTGAGTCCGCCGCAAGGCGAGTAAACTCTGAAACTGCGGATAACGGCGTTTCCGCAGCCATCACCCGAATTCGCAAATTGTGAAAAAGGGCATCGGTGGTAGCGAGGGGTATAAAACTCGTGAAAGGGAATCGACGGTGGCGGGGAAAAGTGGAGAAGCGGTACCAAGTACAGCGCCTTCACCGGAATGAAAAGCGGGGGTAGCCATATACAGCTTCGCTGTAAAACTTGAATGCTAACGATGCAATACATGAATCATCATCATCATCATCATCATCAGTCTATCTACGCCCACTGCAGGGCAAAGGCCTTTCCCATTAATCTTCAATTACCCCGGTCCTGTGCTAACTGCGACCAATTTATTCCCGCAAACTTCTTAATCTCATCTGCCCATCTAAGTTTCTACCGCCCCCTGCAACGCTTGCCTCCTCTAGGGATCCACTCTGTTACCCTTAATGACCAACGGTTATCTTGCCTTCGCATTACATGCCCTGCCCACGTCCATTTCTTCTTCTTTATTTATACTAATATCTCCTTAACACGTGTTTGTTCCCTGACCACTCTGCTCTCTTCTTGTCCCTTACTGTTACACCTATCATCTTCCGCTCCATTGCCCGCTGAGTCGTTCTCAATTTAAGTTGAACCCTCTTAGTGAGCCTCCAAGTTTCTGCCCCGTAGGTGAGTACCGGTAATGTGCAGCTGTCATACACTTTCTTCTTCAGGGACAAAGAATCACATGAATCTTAGTGAGGAACAAATATAGCCAAGATAACCAAAGAAGAGGCAGAGCAAGAACGTATGGGACGCAAACATGGAATACAGAACGCCGCTTAGAGTAGAGGGCCGAAACATTATCAGCAAAGAAAATCTTTGTGATAACTTCACACAGTTCTCCGATTTCTGACGCTACAGCTGGTTGCTTGAGATCCAATGCTTTGCGGGGATTTATAGCCAAAATGACGCGGAATGCGTGTTCATCCGAAAGGAAACATCAAAGCTTCCGCAAGCAGTGCTCGAATGTGATTCTATTCATGCAAATATATATGACGTAAATATTCGCCTACCCGAAGCCCTACGGTTTAATGACAGTAGAGAAAAAATGAGCTACAATGCCGTGGAGGTGATCAAAATAGCGTTTAAATACCGGTGGTTGAAGAGAACAGGGGGAATATAGCGTACGGCAGCTATCGCCTCTACTGAAACATATTTGAGCGGGCCGAAAATGGCAGTGACAAAATGAAACACTAGTATGTCATGGGTACATGAACGTCCTTGGCGATATAGTAAATGTCATGACTCTGTCACAAAGGGGATACCATAATAGTTTATCAATGAGGGTGTGCAGCTGGCAAGTCCACTGTTCAATGACTTCTAAACTTGTCTTTCCTTCAACGCTTTTTTTAGTACAGTGAAGTGTCACGGCTGTAATGCAGCTACTTAAGAAAACCTACCGGCGACTTTACGTTGGCGTTGTCGTACCGATTGTAACTTTAATGTCACTTAGTTTTCTGGTACTTTTAACTGCGCCTTTGAAGGGCTGAGCTCTTTATACATTTATATTATTTATTTTCTGAGTAACTCGAGGGACGAATTTCAAAGCATGCTTCCGCACTGAACAGAGTAGAACCGTGGGCCGGAAAATTAATATGCAGAAAGCCAAAGTAATGATCAATAACCTCGGGACAGCACAGCGGTTTGAGATAGGTGGCGAAGCAGTGGAAGTGGTAAGCGAATATATCTACTTAGGCAAAGTTTTGACTACGTATCCCAGCCATGAAGCAGAGATAATCAGAAGAATAAGAATGGGGTGGGGTGCATATGGCAGACATTCTCAGATAATGAATAGCAGCCTACCATTGTCGCTGAAGAAGAAAGTGTATGAGAGCTGCATCTTACCGGTACTCACCTATGGGGCAGAAACTTGGAGGCTCACTACGAGAGTTAAACTTAAATTGAGAACGACTCAGCGGGCAATGGAGCGGAAGATGATAGGTGTAACATTAAGGGGCAAGAAGTGAGCGGAGTGGGTCAGGGAACAAACACGTGTTAAGGAGATATTAGTATAAATAAAGAAGAAGAAATGGACGTGGGCAGGGCATGAAATGCGAAGGCAAGATAACCGTTGGTCATTAAGGGTAACAGAGTGGATCCCTAGAGAAGGCAAGCGTTGCAGGGGGCGGCAGAAAGTTAGATGGGCAGATGAGATCAAGAAGTTTGCGGGGATAAATTGGTCGCAGTTAGCACAGGACCGGGGTGATTGGAGATCCATGGGAGACGCCTTTGCCCTGCAGTGGGCGTAGATAGGCTCGTGATTATTATTATTATTATTATTATTATTATTATTATTATTATTATTATTATTATTATTATTATTATTATTATTATTATTATTATTATTATTATTATTATTATTATTATTATTATTTATTACTGGACTGATGAATTTAAGCTCCCTCACATCGCCGCGCGTCAGCTGCGCAAAAAAACACGGTTTGTTGTTCCGCGCTTTTCAACTAAATATGGAGCAGCGAGACGACGTGTGTACATCCCAAAGATTTTTAACAACTTGCCAGATGAATTTTTTTCTGTGAAATCACGATCTGAATTGAAATTGTTATTGCTTCTGTCCCAAGAGTTTAATTTACGCGTACAGTCTCATTTTCTTGCATTGTGGGCTGTGTTCACTACTGTTTAGAGTATACGATTGCTCTGCTTCGATTCACTGTAAATGTAAGTTCTCTTTTCTCATCACTTTTCTCTTTGCAAGGTTGAAGTGTTTATTATTTCTACTTCAAGAGTCACATGTAAATAAGTAATTCTGGTATTTATTGTTTGTTTTCTGATGTTTTACT
Source organism: Haemaphysalis longicornis (assembly GCF_048455015.1). Lineage (NCBI taxonomy): Eukaryota > Metazoa > Arthropoda > Arachnida > Ixodida > Ixodidae > Haemaphysalis > Haemaphysalis longicornis. Next base: position 81,436,545 of record NW_027526203.1, on the reverse strand, counting down.
ACTCTGTATAGAGTGTGCTGCTACTTTACTCAGATTTCCTGTAAATATATCCAATTTTACTAATTACTTTCTGTTTCAATGTTGAATTGTATATTTATAAAGAAACCACATGACTTCCTCACGATGAAGGGCCACAGCACACAAGCCGCTATTGGCTTAGATGGGCCCGTTTCGCTGTAGCTTTTCTTTGGTGATTAATAAAGATTATTATTATTATTATTATTATTATTATTATTATTATTATTATTATTTTAGAATATGCTTCTGTTGCCTGGAACGGCATCTCCAAATCTAGTAGTGAATTAATAGAACGTGTGCAGAAGAAGTTTTTATCCATATTTAAGCACCGTCATCACAATCACAGTCCGGGTCCTGATTCTGACTTACCCATAGTTCCTTCCATTCCTTCGTTGACCTGCAGACGTATGCGTGCAGACCTTACATTTCTTCACAAAATTGTTCATGGTGACCTTTCTTGCGCAGACCTGCTTAACTGTTTAGAGTTTAGTGTTCCACAGAGGCCCACCAGGTCGCATCGCCCTTTCTTGACCGCTGCGCGCAACTCCAATCATTCTCCTGTGCGCAGAATACAGAATTGCTACAACCGCTTCTCTGAACGCCTTGACATCTTTCAAAGCTCCTTTACAATTTACCGTACTGCTTTGTTGAACACAGTATGTTAAACATCTATGATATCTCTGTCGTTCGTTTTTCTGTTTTTTTTATTGCTGAAATTTCGTTTCTCTGTGGTTCTGTTTAACCAATATAGTTGCCTGTTTTTGAAACTGTTTACTTATTATGCTTGTCTTATCATTTGTCTCTATACTTTGTCATTGTTTTTGTCGTCTTACTGTTAAACTTTGTTCTCTGCTTGTTGTGTATTCATTACAATAAGCTGAGCCACAAAGGCATCTTCTTTTTCTTTTTTACCTGTACCCAGGCTCCGCCTGTGCTTTATTTCTGTAATTTTCGCTACTTCAATTTGTGTGTGTGTTGTCGCTTGTTTGTTTCTTTCAATATGTTTCTTGTATTTTGTTTTCATGTAACTATCCGTGCGCCAGCACCCAGGCCTCTGGCTGTTCCTGGGCACGTAAATAAACATGATTGATTGATTGATTGATTGATTGATTGATTATTTATTTAAGCACCGTCATCACAATCACAGTTTTCATCCTGATTCTGACTTACCCATAGTTACTTCCATCCCTTCGTTGACCTGCAGACGTATGCGTGCAGACCTTACATTTCTTCACAAAATTGTTCATGGTGACTTTTCTTGCGCAGACCTGCTTAACTGTTTAGAGTTTAGTGTTCCACAGAGGCCCACCAGGTCGCATCGCCCTTTCTTGACCGCTGCGCGCAACTCCAATCATTCTCCAGTGCGCAGAATACAGAATTGCTACAACCGCTTCTCTGAACGCCTTGACATCTTTCAAAGCTCCTTTACGATTTACCGTAGTGCGCTGTTGAACACAGTATGTTAAACATCTATGATATCTCTGTCGTTCGTTTTTCTTTTTATTATTGCTGAAATTTGGTTTCTCTGTGGTTTTGTTTAACCAATATAGTTGCCTGTTTTTGAAACTGTTTACTTATCATGCTTGTCTTATCATTTGTCTCTATACTCTTGTCATTGTTTTTGTCGTCTTACTGTTAAACTTTGTTCTCTGCTTGTTGTGTATTCATTACAATAAGCTGAGCCACAAAGGCATCTTCTTTTTCTTTTTTACCTGTACCCAGGCTCTGCCTGTACTTTATTTCTGTAATTTTCGCTACTTCAATTTGTGTTTCTTGTCGCTTGTTTGTTTCTTCCAATATGTTTCTTGTATTTTGTTTTCATGTAACTATCCGTGCGCCAGCACTCAGGCCTCTGGCTGTTCCTGGGCACGTAAATAAACATGATTGATTGATTGATTGATTGATTATTATTATTATTATTATTATTGTTATTATTATTATTATTATTATTAAAGCCCCGCCGAAAGCCCCGCCGTCCCAACCGGTTGACCTTGGAGGGGAAGCGGCCGGTCTTCGCGCACTCCTCATCGACGCGCTGGACGGCATTTCTTTCCTCAGCGACCAAGTGGCCCGGCTGCGGGAGGACAACGACCTCCTACGCCGGGAAAACGCGCAGGCTTTCGACTGTCTCCGTCAGGGGAGGGAGGGTGACCGCGCCCATTATGCGCAGGTGGTTGCCTCCTTGCGAGCGGAGGTGTCCTCCTTGCGTGCCCAACTACTTCACCACCCCGCCGTGTTGCCGGAAGGAGTGCGTCACAGATCGGGGCAGCCTTCTTTTGCCCAAGCTGTAAACAAGGAAGTGTTGCCTTCGGCTACGTCTGCTCCGCTGCAGTCGGTGTCTTCGGCTTCTCCTGCACTGCCTCCTACTCCGTCCCAACTTTCCCCGGTGCATTCTGCGCCTGTGCTTGACTGTCTCCCTCCTACTGTTGAGAAGAAGCGTCGAAGCCGGGCATGTGTAGGTGCATCGGACACATGTGGACTGGTAGTCGTTCCGCAGCCGAAGCGCCCCAAAGCAATGTTCGTTTCAAAGCTTTCCCCATCCACCACCTCTGCTAGCCTTAAAACCCATCTGTTAACCTTAGGTGTCTCGCCCTTGAACTGCCGACGACTGAAAACTAAATTTGAAACGTACGCATCCTTTTATATTTCCGTCAGTGAAGAGTTTTTCGAGCGCTTGCATGAGCCCGCTGTTTGGCCGAAAGACTGCCTCTTTAAGGAGTTTCGAGGCATGTTTCGCGAACGCATGCTTCACAGCTCTGAGCGCAACACATCAGAAAAAGAATAATGACTATTTTAGATGTTTTTTATCAGAACGTGCGAGGTCTTCGAACTAAGGCGACTGAATTTTTTGGTAATGTTCTGGCTTCTTGCTTTCCGTTAATAGCTATATCTGAAACTTGGCTGTGCCCTGATATTCTATCCAATGACTATTTTCCTCAAAATTACCATGTATATCGTAATGATCGTGCCTTAACTGGATGCAAACAAAAGGGGGGCGGGGTACTTCTCGCAGTTAACAAATCTCTCCCGTGTGTGCTACGTAGCGATATTGAAAACGCAGGTGAGTCTTTATGGGTCGAAATTCATATCTCTAAAACTGAAAAACTTCTAGTTGGTGTTTTTTACGTTCCTCCTGATGTAGTTCCTGACGCGTTCAATAAGTTAGTCTCCTCCATTGAACAGGTGCTCACTACTCATTGCGACCTCAAGGTCCTCCTCCTTGGAGATTTTAACGCTCCTGGCGTTCAGTGGAGCCACCTCACCTGTTCCCACTACAACCACCACTTTCAACAGAAGGGTAATAGGTTACTAGATTTTTCGTCTTTCACTTCCATGGCACAGCGTAATCACATAAAAAACTGCAGTGGAAACATTCTGGACCTGTGCTTTTCAAACTTCGATGACGTTAATGTGTCGCGCTCTGATTGTGCTTTAGTAATACCCGACAAATATCATCCTCCTCTTTCTATTTCCTGTTGCCTTCCTACAATGCTCCACCGTTCTGTAATTTCAAGCAATGCGCAACCTCGCTACGCTTTCGCCCGGGGAGATTACGTTGGGCTGTATGGCTACTTTTCTGCTGCCCCTTGGTCAACAGTCATTGACCACTCTGATGTCAATGAACAAGTTGACCGTTTTACTGAGATTGTGCTTTTGGGTATGAAGAAATACATCCCGCAATATTTACCAAAAAAGTTCAAGTTCCCACACTGTTTTTCTTCTGAATTGCGGGGTGCCCTGAAACTCAAAGAACGCGCGCACAGAAAGATGAAGCGCTCTGGTGCGAATCAGTTCGTTCAGGAGTTCCGGCGCCTACGTGCCCTATGCAAAATATTGCACAAACGTGATCATGCTTCGTACCTGGCGTCAGTTGAAGCTAAAGCAACTCATCAGCCGGGAGCCTTCTGGAAGTACATTCATTCTAGATCTAGTACAACGAAAGAATCTATTCGTCTACTGGATTCCAACGGCGATGAGGTTGCAGATGCGGCCGACTGCTTTGCTCGTCAGTTTTCTTCTTTGTTTGGGCTTAGCGGTGGTAGTGATGACGGCAGCGTCTCTTGTCACCAGGACGGTTACTCCGCTTGTTTCCAATTGGATGAGAACATCGTGCGGGCCAGCATCAAGCGGCTAAAGCCCTCGTTTTCTTCTGGGCCAGATGGTATTCCTGCTGCAATTCTAAAAACGTATGCAAATATATTTGTTCCTGTGTTCACCTCAATATTTAATAACTGTCTGCGGTCTGGCACGTACCCTCGATCATGGAAAATCTGTCGTGTATTCCCTGTTTTCAAGTCAGGCCCAAAAACCGACCCCATGAACTATAGGCCAGTGTCGCTTCTTTGTTCTGCCTCTAAAATATTCGAGTTATCTCTTCATAAGGTCTTGTCTTTCTCACTTAAACACGTCCTCATTCCTAATCAACATGGCTTCATGCGTGGTCGCTCAACTTCCACAAACCTCGCATGCTTCATGGAGCAGGCTGTCCCAGCAGTCATTGGTAGAAGCCAGCTTGATGCGGTCTACTGTGACATGAGCAAGGCCTTTGATGTAGTCAACCACTCGTTATTGCTTGCCAAGCTCATTCTGTTAGATGTTCACGCTTCCTTAGTGGGTCTTATACGTTGCTATCTCCAGGAGCGTTATTGCTATGTAAGTGTTAATGATCAAACATCATTTAGGTACAAAGCAACCAGTGGTGTACCCCAGGGCTCCGTTCTGGGCCCCCTTCTTTTTTCCATTTTCATTAACGATGTTGCTTCTGCCATTAAAAATTCTTCTTTTTTGTTGTATGCTGATGATGTGAAAATCTTCAGAGAAGTGCGTAATGTTCAGGACTGGAATTCTCTTCAGGCTGATATCGTGTCATTCCATCGTTGGTGCACCAAAAACGACTTAATTTTGAACCCCTCAAAAACGAAAGTTGTTTCCTATAGTAGAAAAACTCAACAGCTGCAATACTCCTATAAAATAGCAAGCACTGCACTGCCGAGGGTGACCGAAATTCGGGACTTGGGAGTACTATTTGATTCTTCACTGACTTTCTCTTCACACGTTACACAAATTACCGGACGCTCTCTTCGATGTCTGGGTGCTGTCTGCAGGTATTCTAGAGAGTTTAAAAGTCCTCTTCCTTTCTTAAAGTTGTATTCGGCTCTGTGCTTACCTCTTCTCGAATACGGTTCTGTTGTTTGGAATGGAACTTGCAAGTCCAATAGTGACCGCATCGAAAGGGTTCAAAATAAGTTCCTTTCTATCTTTAGGCACCGTTTCCGTCATGTACAAGAAGACGCAAACGGCAGCACGTCTTGTCTCAAAAGTATTCCTTCCCTTTGGTGTCGACGAATGAGAGCTGACATTATCTTTCTTTATAAACTTCTTCATGGTGATATTTTGTGTGATGACTTGGTTGCACTTATCAATGTCAACTTGCCGAACAAACTTTTCCGAAGATTTCGAACTTTCAGAACAGATGCTTTAAGTAAACGATGCTCGTCCATCTGCAGAATACAATGTGCATATAATGAATATTCCGATCGTCTTGATATATTCCAGAGCTCTTTGTCTTTGTTCTCTAATGAATTGAAAACTTGTAACTTAAGTGCCTTTATGTCATTTATGTGCCGTATTTCTGTTCAGTATTTATTTTATGCAAATCATCATCTTGCTTGTTTGTTTTTCACTTTTCCTGATTTTGTGTTGCTTGAATTTCTGTCGGTTTAAGTGTCAGTGCTTGTAACGCTGAACTTCGTTTTTCCATTTTGAAACTTCCTGACATTTTGTTACAAAACCTTTGTTTTATGTGTATAATCTATCTCCGTCATGTGTATTGAGTATTTGCTTGTGTATTTTCAATTTTTCACGTGCCTTCAACGTTTTGCTGGCCGGGTGTCATGGCTTCTAACACTAGGCTTCCTTTTTTTTTTTTTTTGCTGTTTTGCTGTTTTGCTTTCTGGGATCTCTGTAACTATTTTTATCTTATTGTTTCTTTCATATATACGGTTTTCTGTGTTGTGTTGTCTTGATTTTAGTTTGTTTTTATGAATGCTTGTATATGGTGTACCAGTACCAAGACCCTAGGGTTGTTCCTGGGCACCAAAAATAAAGGTTGATTGATTGATTGATTGATTGATTATTATTATTATTATTATTATTATTATTATTTATTTATTTATTTATGGGCCCGGCTCGTCGTCGTGGGTAACACGTAATGCGTAACGCGGCGTCACGCACCCAAACAGAAGCTTCGAATAGGTGACCCCCTCCTCCTTGTCGGGATCAAATGTGGGTCCTCGCGTTACGAAGCTGATTTCAATCTCTCTGTGCCACACAGGCACACGTTTCCCAGATTCAAAGTGTCGGGGGCGATCTTTGCGCTGCGCCGTTGCCGGACTGCAAATAAGTACACGATAATGTCGAATGAGGAAAAATCATGAATTGGCTCCTCAATTACCCCACATTCATGAAAACTGAGTCTCGTGTCTCATTAGACGCCTCTCCTGGGGCGGCGGCGCGATCTCGCGACTCCCTGCGGTGTCAACGCCAGGCTGGTGCTGAAACTAGTCATGACAGGGCGCCACGGACCCTCGCTGCTCCACACTTGACATACTTCACAAGTTCACATTGAGTCTCCCTACTCCATTTTCATACCACGAACACGCCACCTTCATGAGAAGATGGTTGCGCTATCGTTATGAAATCCTAAGGCAATGCAAAGCAGGTACAGCCGGGGACAGAATTTTCCGGGCCACGCTAGCGCGGGGCGAAAACCACCGCTGCCCACCCTCGAGGCACGGCCCCTGCTGTCGAGTCCGAGGTGGCGGTCATGTGCGTCCATGCGTACTCGGAGGCATGCAAGTTTTCTTGCTTTCGGCAGCCGCGCGCTGTTTCCCATAGAGCACCGCGAACTGCCAGCTTTGATGCATCTCTTTTGCCGCGATGACCTGCCTAAACTAGGCGGACCAATTCAAATTCTTTGGCTACTATTGAAGATAAATGGCGTCAAAATTCGTAACAATCTAGCGTCGAATGTGCTTTCATGACATTTTAAAAATGTTTTCCCTATGTAGGACGCAAAAGTTACTTCATGATCCGTGCCAGCCTGATTAATTTTCTTAATTTTCTTAACTCTTAAACCGTGCCCTGCGCGAAGTCACGAAGTGAATAAGACTGCCACCGCCGCTAATTAACTGCACCGAAAAGAGAGCGAGAGGGAAGGCGGTGCATGAACGTATGGGGAAACGGGTGAGACCGCGGGGACCCGTCTTCGTGCGTTCGCTGATGCAGCGATCACTTCATGAGACGCAGCAGGTGTGCGCCGTCCCCCGAAGACTGCAGTTCGCACTGCTCACAAATTTCGCATTAGGGAGTATCGTATTCGTTAGCCAGTTTTTGTAGCGTAAGCTGCACTCGCCGAGATTGAGCAGTTTCGCGTGCACCCTGAAGGGCCGTGCTGCGCAAGCGCGAGGAGCATTGGATTGGATTGGATTAAATTAAATTGTTTGGATGGGATTCCAATCCAATTGGAGTACGGGTGTGTAGAGAATTGGGTCTGCACATTCGCCGGTCTGCCCATTCCAGAGGAGTGACGTCATAGCCGCGGCAGACGCACTGGCGCCAGCGCGTGCCCAGGTGTCGGATCCGTTGCACAGTGGCCAACTCTGACGCTGCTCCGGAGCCGCTTGATAGCCGTTTCGCGTGGCTCCTGGAGAGCCGTGCTGCGCATGCGCGAGGAGCAGTGACTGGACCGGACTGTACTGGACAGGATTGGACTGGACTGGACGGGACTGGACTCGATTGCATTGGAATGCATTGCTGAACCTTAGCTCATGATATCCTGGCATAGCCGAGCTAATCCACTGCTAATTTTTTTATGCGAAGCTATCGCATGTTTTCCTGGCGACCTTATGATGCTCTTGCTGCGAGAAAGCCTTCATAACAGAAATGCAGCAGAAGGAAATGGAGGAGTTATTGCGATATTACTGTGCAGTAAGGTAATATGATATGAATATCGATTATTGCCCCATTATTTGCACACACGAGAAATTAAAATCGATTGAACCATGTTGACTGCTTACTCGTAAAGCATCTAACTTAATTAGTTTCTGGCCCGATGAATACCCATGAATGGGCGGGTAGCTTTCGTGCACTTTCCTTCGGTTATTACTAGTGGAGATGTCCCAAAAACATTCACGGCAATTTTTCTACACAAGAGGACGTGATGGGGCTACCACTTTGGTTTCAGAAAAACCCGCTCCCTTAGTAAACGTCTCATAACCTTGTGCACAGCGAAATGTTTGAAATATCAAGCCCCTTGCTCAAAGTACGTTTACATGGGAGGTCCTGTATTGCTCACCTCTTCAGCTGGCCTTGAAGCGGAGGCGCCCTCAGGACGGGCGGCCGTCATGAGGCGAGAGCTCCTGGGGGGCACCCGGCCGGCTGTGGCCGAAGCCGATGCACCAGCACGGAAGAGGCTGGCGAAGGTCCCTCGAGGAAGCGCACCGGAACCCCCAGCGGCTCCAGCGGCGTCTTCCCTGGTCTTGCTACCGGCCTCCGGCTCCCGCCACTTGGCCGTATCCTGCTGGCTGGCATTGGCCTTCACGAGGAACGCTGTCCGCTCCAACATGGCCTGTTGGCGTGACACGGCATGCAGTGGGTCAGACTATATTGTTTGGCGAATGTTTATACTGCCTGCAGTTATGTACATAACCGCATTTATTGGAAAAGCTTGGAAACTTGGAAAAGCAGGTAAATAAAATGTCCATCCTGATAGCTTCCAGCCGGTGCTAAATGCGTAGGGATTTCGTTCACTGCACACAGTAATCCCTTTGGAGATTACAATGGGGCCGCGCGGTAACAGCACAGCGTAAGTGTGCAGCGTACGCACGCTGGATTAAATACACCTGCGGAATTTCTTCACTTGACTGTCTTGTTTGTTATTTTAAGTTTAAGCTTATTTTCGCAACGGACGATTTTTACCAGTCCTGGATATTGGGAATTAAATTATAACACTTTTCGGTTCGCGTGGGTTAGGATGGTTTGTTGCTTGTCTGCTTTTTCATTAATCTGGTTTACGCTATTATTGCGGGTTAAAGTCTTAACTTCATATGCCATCTTGTTGGTATGCGCACGACAATGCATTGTCCACGTTGGGTACTCGCCAAGATTGCTGACACGTCGTGGGGGGAGCTTCCACGCCCCTCACCGCGACATCTCTCCCCTTACCGTCTTTGCCCGCTGAACGTCCAACGAGCGCGGAACTTGGCGACGTCAGCTCCCGAGGGATGGCACTAGTGGGCGTGCAGCGGTAGAGTTCCGGAGCTATATACAGGAACTCTATGCAGCGGCGGGCGGTGGTGTGGAAGCAGGGCGTCGAACCGGAACCGGAACCGAACGGAAAACCGGAACCGAACCCTAATTTTTGCCCTGGTATATTTTATAGCATTTTCATGTCGTCTTGAATCTGCTCAACCTTAAACTGAAGAGGCGGATGGATTAAAGTCGATTAATGCGGGTTAGCGGGTAGACTGGGGTGGATTAGTTAGGTGAGTGAATTAGCTAATATGCATTTGTTGTACTGGTGTGTTGATTAATTTGGATTACAGGAATTAGCGGGTCAGTTAAGGCGGATTAGACGGTCGGACCACACGTGATATCTTTGGAGTCCTTGACATTTGGAAATTTTGCAGCGTTCTCCTTCTGGACCATCAGGAAATTTTATCAAGCACAAAGTAGCCGCAAAGTAATGTGACCACCCCCTGAATGCTATGAAAGGTCTTTCTTTATGCCCGTATTGCGCTGTTATGTTGTTTCTAATTTAAAATTGACATGTCGCACTAAAGTTAATAACTAATTGCCTAATGCATATTTTATATTCATCAAAGGGTTTTCAAAACGTGTATATATATGAGGGGAGGCGGTCGGAAAGAAACTAAACTTAAAGAAAAAAGGGAGGAACGATCAACTGGTTTGATGCAAGAGACGCCAGACAGCATTCTTCAATGCCTTCTCTTTCTTTGTGCTACCGTTCTGCAGCCTCCCACAGGTGTAGCATCTCAACCCCCGAACACAGCCCCCTTCAAGCTGAGGAAGCGGCGCCAAAACTCTCATAACAGATTCTTAGCAGGCGTGGCCCAACTTTGCCAACGATCGATTGCATGTTACAACACTTCCAACGATCAATCGGAGACGACCAACGAGAGAGTCACGATTGTATGGGCACCAGCTCATACTGGCATCCCCGGCAAACAAGATCACCAACCTCGTGGCTCGAGATTTGACCCGCTTAGCCAGCGCGCATGCATCCCGAGCCCGAGTGCATGCATCCTGCCAGAGTGCATGCATCCTGCAGTCACAGACCAGGAAGTTACTCAGCACTATAGCCTCTTCCGTATAATGTATTCCGCCCCGCACAAATCGCTACTGATTAACCAGGAAACATTACTCCGCGCCCTGCGCATACACCTTCCCACACACCACCAGACTCCACCTCTTTGACGGGACACAACTCTCTCTATTTCGTCGCTTTTGTGGAGAGCCTGGGAACCTCACACACATACTAGGCGGCTGCGACAAGTGTACCGTAGATCCACCCAACCTTCATGTTTCCGTAGAGATTTGGGAGACAGCCATGGCCAGCTCCGGCCTGGAAGATCAGTTGCTCTTGATGGAAACGGCTGTCGATTCGGCCCCCTCGAATGAGGACGCCTCTCTGCACCTTTGCCTCGATTTAATTAAACTTCTTTTTCTCTCTCTCTACAAGTGATCATTACTGCTGCTTGTGACTTCACTTGGCTATCATCTTTCCTTGAGCCCAATCGCTGTCACCTGTCGCTGAAGGGCCATTGGCAAGTTCCTATCTCCGGTGGTTCCCTATCCAATGCCGTCGTATACACGCCGTCCAATGAGCCTTTATAGCCGTTCTTTCTTGCTAACAGCTCTGTTAGCAGATAAAAGATGAGCAGAAGGAAATTGCTCTCAATGCCGCCTGCCACGCTTAGCAGTCGGAAATTAACGCTGACGCCGGACTGTTTTCTACTTCTAGCACTGCTAAGGATTTCGTGTTAAAGCTAAAGCGCCGTTGAAACTTGGGGTAGATGAAAAGCGTAGCAGACCAACCGATTTATTTACAATGCAAAACTTTTTGCCTCATTGTGCGAAAATAAGGGTGCGTGCGAGTGTGCGTGCGTGCGTAACATTTGATGGATCCAAAAAAGAATGGCGGGCGCGTAGGCTCACCTGGCCGGCAAAGAGACCACCCGCTTGCCAGTAAACTACCTGCCTGCCTGCCTGCCTGCCTGCCTGCCAGGCAGAACATTCTGGTGAGGATGCATGATGTGGGGACGAGTGGCGGCCCGTCACGAGCAGCCGGGGGGGGGGGGGGGCGGAAGAGGAGGAGAGACGCAAAATGCCCCACCACGGCGACACTCAAAGGTGCCAAAAACGATTGCGGACGGACGGGTCGTCTGCTTAGTAGGTCGAAGCAAATAGCAGCCTGCAGGGAGGCTGCCCGTTGCCAGAAGATTCTGGTTAGAATGCACCGATGGGGGAGGCGAAGGAGCTACCGGAGCGCTGCCAGCTGGCTAAGAAGGCACATGTTCGCCTTCGAGAAGACTGTCGCGAGGACGCATTATTTGGAGACGATTTTGCGGCCCATCACTGGTCGGCGAAGGGAGTGGATCACAGGGCGGTACAGCGGTGGCTCTGAAGAGCCATGCTAGAGCGCAGCCCTTAAGCGCCCGCTCCTGTGGTTTCGCGTAGCTTCTCAGCGTCGGCCTCGTTGTAACCGAGAGAACGAAGACGCCACCGAAGATAGAGGGAGCAAGAAAGCGGAGGACGAAAGTATGGTGAAAGTTGGAGGGGAGGGCGAAATTTCCAGACCGCGCGAGACATGCTCCACGGCAGCAACTCCTTACGGGACAACGACAGAGTATACCGCATGCCGTCGTGCATTTGTTGAGGACGCGATCACTTCCTAAGACACAGCAGCTATGCCCCGTCGCGAACAAGACTACAGTTCGCGCTGTGCTCAAATTTTGCATTAGCGACTACCGTAATCGACTGCCATATTTTTTGTTTCCTCAAGAAAACAACTGTGGCGTACAAATTTGCAGTGGAATGAGCCAGGAATAAAATAACATTAAATCATGAAAATGAACGAACTTAAATTAATAAAGCTAAACTTGCGGCCATGAAGAGTAATGCTTTCACATTCATACAAATAGGCAGCCTTAAGTGTCCCAACGAACCTTTTGTTTCGCTTCAGTTATTGTTGTAATCGTTGACCTACCTGTCATGATTAGGCCCGCATTCGTGAAAGTGGGAGGGTCGTAGTACCTTCCACCGGAGTGACGACCCGCAACGTGCTCGTGGTGATGGTGACTGACCGCGAGCTGCTGTGCTCGTCGGTGTTTATTTGCCAGCCGCCGTGCACAATGTTTCCCACCGAGCCTGGCAGGGCCACCGAACTTAGCGACCAACGGAAATTGGGGAGAAGGGGGGGGGGGGGGGGGGGGCGCCACATACTTGTCACACTACCGCAGAAAACGTTTTGCAGTAGATTGTACAGTTAAAGTAGCTATTGAACACTTTAGATAAACTCGCCGCGGTGGCTCAGTGGCTAAGGCGTTGCGCTGCTGAGCCTAAGGACGCATGTTCTATTCCCGGCCGCGGCGGCCGCTTTCCTGATCGACACGAAAAGCGAAAACGTCCGTGTGTACGAGATTTCGGCGCACGTTATAGATCCCCAGGTGGTCAAAATTAATCTGGAGCCCTCCACTATGGCGAGCCTCATTGCCTGCGTTGCGTCGGCGCGTTAAACCCAACAATAAATAAACAAACAAACAAACAAACAAACAAACAAACAAACAAACAAACAAACAAACAAACAAGTAAACAAACAAATAAGTAAATAAACAAATAAGTAAATAAACAAATAAGTAAATAAATAAATAAGTAAATAAATAAATAAATAAATAAATAAATAAATAAATAAATAAATAAATAAATAAATGAATAAATAAATAAATAAATAAATAAATAAATAACAAGAAAATCGATCAACGCTTTCTATAAAAGCTTTCACTCTTCTGCGCATCTGGAAGCGCTGCGCAAACTATAGCTATTTCCAGCACGGAGCAAGAGTGCGTGATTTGCTCGTCGTTGCGATGCAGCTTCCGTTCCTGCTTCGCTTTTGTGGCTTTATGTTTAAAGTGGCTACCAAATGCGTTCTATTCTGCAACTTAAGGAAAGCCGGCGAATAGCTTCTACACCGCGGTCTAAGGACGCCAAGACCGGGAAGGAGAGAAAAATATTTAAAGCAAATTTCTACGTTATCTCATGAGGAGAGAGCAGTATTGTTTGGCTGAGGCACTTTGCGACCCCCTAATTAAGTACAGGATGTGTTGGTTGACTACTTTCTGCAAGCACTCAAGATTTAGAAAAAAGTTGAAAAAAGTGTTTCAGGGTCGCTTTAGTTGGGCTAAGACGAAATATTTGCACAAAGAAACATTCATTGTGACTTTGTTTTATGCCGCCTTGATAAGGAAACGAAAAACGAGCACAAAAATTTAACAGAAAAAAAAAAACGCCTGCTTTTTTTCTTCGAACCCGTTTGAGACCGTTTGAAGCAGTTCGAACCGGTTCCAACCGGAACGGAATTGTGCTTTGGAACCGAACCCGAACCAAACCCGAAAGGCTTGAACCCGAACCCGAACAGAACCCGAAAAAATTCCGGTTCGACACCCTGTGTGACAGAAGCGGGCGAGGGGCGCGGAGACTCGGACTCGGGACAGAGAGGGACTGGTTGTGTGGCTGGGTTTAGGCAATATGTGCCTAAATAGTTCTGTCACATAACAACAGTGGGCCTTATTCCTTGGCATGCCGTACAGAGCAGGCCCACTACGTATAAAGGTTTTAACCCCAGAAGTGTTATTGGGCTAGCTTTACAAAATCACGCAAACGTCTAGCGTCCGCAAAACAACAAACTCCTAACAATTGGCGTCCACTTTAAAAACGCTACGTTTCAACCCAGGACACGACGATGCAATGCCAATTCAATAATGACGAAATACCCAGACTCGATTGATTGTAGGGTTTAACGCGCCGACACAACGCAGGCGATGAGGCCCGCCGTAGTGGAGGGCTACGGATTAATTTTTATCCCCTGGGGATTTTTAACGCACTACGCCGAAATCTCGTACACACGGGCGTTTTTGCTTTTCGCCTCCATCAGAAAGCGGCAGCCGCGGCCGGGAACCGTACCCGCGACCTCGTGCTCAGCAGCGCAATGCCTTAACCATTGACCCACCAAGGCGGGTGAAATACCCAGACTCAAAGAATACAAATACCTCAGCTGTGCAGACGACATTTTGATATTAGGGCAGCATCAATAAAATTCTCTACAAGATTTCTTTACCTTCGTTTATTCCGTGAAATATACTAGTAATATGTTTTTAATCCATCACTCTGACACAGAACTGACTGTTATAGATATGGCTGAATACGGCACACTTACCTTACATCGCTATCATTTCTGCCCTACAGCCAGGTCGTAATCGAACCGTCACCACCATGGAATCCACAAAAAAGTTGGCGTATCAAAAATTGTTACCAGCGTTTTTAGCGATCCAGTGTTATTGGCCGTGGAAGTGCCATGTCCCTTGAGTAAACGAGAAGATCAATACAGGATCCCGACAGGTGATGAATGATCACCTAACGTCCCACAAGAGAAAACAGGACCTCCAGAAAAAGCAAGACGCCTACCTTCTCTCACTTAGCCACCCTCTGCGCCCCCCCTCCCCCCCCGTGTTAAGAAATAAATGAAGCTGGTGAGACGCATGTCAAAATTAATTAGCAGTTACACCTTATACCCCTACCACACGGAAAATTTAATGTCATTCCCATCGAATGTCATTCGTTCGACTTAATGCCATTTTTTGGACGCGCTGCTACACGGCCAAAATTATTATCATTTCGAAATGATGGCAGTTGCAATGGGTAAGAACTTGCGTAGAGAAAATATTTTAGTAAGCGCTTCAATATTTCCGGAAACCGAGCAAGAAGAGTTTAAACCTCTTTACTGCACTTTTGAATGCAGTAAAGCAACTAATTTAACACGAATAAGCATCGTATTAACAAACATTGGCCACTGGCGCCCACCACACCGGCTCAGGCTGGCCTCAGTTTTCTTTTTTACAACTTTATTCGGCTTGTTTCATATGAATAAAGAAACGACTAAAACATGATGCGCATGCAAAAATATCTGCTACTGACGGTTCAGTAATCTGTTGTGGGTGGAAATTCCCACCGAGTCTCTGGTGTCGAGATAATACATTTGCTGGCACAACGCAGTCGAATGAGTTCCGCAAACCCATTCGGTTCCTAATGTCATTTTGATCGAATGTCATTGCATTTTCTCATATGGCCCCAAACAAATGTCATTTTGAACCAATGACATTCGATGGGAATGACATTAAATTTGCCGTGTGGCAGGGGTATAAATTTGCGTCTAGTATTTAATTTTCCTTTGATACACGACTCCAGACGGGTAATTCCATTTGTGCGTTACAATTCCTATAAAAGAGCAGATTTTGTCGTTCAATATCTTAAACTATATGTTAGAAAACTCAGCTGGTGGCCTCTTTAGCAGAAAACGAATGATTTCTTGTCTACAGAACCACGCCTGATTGTCTTGCAACGAAGGTTTCCTCTGATAGTTTCAGTGACTCGAGGCGAATTTAGGCAATTTAGTTTTTCTGCTGCCGGTCGGCCTACCGGCTTCCAAGGAAAATTATACAAGGTAGACAGGCACCCCCCCCTCCCCCCCCCCCCTAATATCTCGCAGTTAAAAAACCATGGCATAAAAGATCCTCCTCGCTTGCTTCCCCCATCCGTAACTCTTCCTGTCACATGCAGGCCCATTATGCAGTCTCAAGTTTCTGAGCTAACTTTGTAGTTGGCAGGGCGCCTTTTTGATTTTTATTTTTCGTCTTAGTGGCTCTAACTTTGTAACGATGTTCTCGCAGCGTAATGAGGTTCTAACGCGCTTGCATCTTTCGTTTGTTGGTTAGTTTTGAACGACTGCACGCCCAAATTCCCTCGGAGCTGTCGAGAAAGCACAAGTAAAAAACAGAAATGGTAGCTACAGTTGAGGCATGTATCCATTTTACGTCAAGGAGGTACCTAACTCTATCAAGTTATTACAGATAGGTTTCAAACTTAACCAGCGCTGAAAAACAAACCACATACAAATCAATTTGCTGAGAATACAAATAGAACACTCAAAAGAGTTTCAGAAACCCAAAAATCGCCAATGCAAAAGCTCACGTGGGAACATCATCCTGTATATGACCACTGCAGGGCAAAGGCCTCTCCCATACATCTCCAATTATCCAGTTCCTGTTCAAACTGCGACCAATTTATCCCCGCAAACCTCTTTATCTCATCTGCCCATCTAACTTTCTACCGCCCCCTGACACGCTTGCCTTTTCTAGGGATCGACTGTACTAGCTTAATGACCAACGGTTATCTTGCCTTCGCATTACAGGCTCTGCCCACGTCCATTTCTTCTTAATTTCTACTAATATGTCCTTGACACGAGTTTGTTCCCTGAACTACTCCGCTCTTTTCTTGTCCCTTAATGTTACACCTATCATTTTCAGTTCCATTGCCCGCCGAGTCGTCCTGAATTTAAGTGGAACCCTCTTCGTGAGTTTCCAAGTTTCTGCCCCGTAGGTGAGTACAGGTAATGTGCAGCTGTCATACGCTTTCTTCTTCAGGAACAATAGCAACGAAATTTTTAATTAATGTCCTTAACATGAAGCTCAACAAAGGGAACAATTACGAATACTCATCACAGCCCAATTATAGTGATTAAAAATATTTAGTCACGTTATTCTCACGTTATTCGCACGTTCATTCATTTCAAATTCAAGTATTTTAAAACTGAAGCAGAGAGCGTGGATCGGATATTTCATTTCAAGTGAACGCGTCGAAATACAGGCAAGATAGTGTGCATGTCTAATAAATCAGCTGGCAGTCCTGCCACACCTTGGAGGTCTGTCCAAGAAACACGACGGAAACAAATAGAATCAAGGTGATTTGATTCCCTGAGAGCAGGAAATGGCGAGAAAATGCACCCACGCACACTCCGTGCAGGTGGTTAACCAGCGAAGCTGTAGCGTGCGGCCGCTGTCTATGGTGTCCCGCGCGGCCTGCCCATTTCGAAGTACCGAGCGCACGGCGGGTGCGTTGCCGCGTTGAAGCTGCCCCGCCTGCACCTCCCCTGCCCACCGATTTGCTCGAGCTGCGCTTCACGCACTAACTCGCTGCACGGGCGCTCTTCTGCGAGAGAGACCCTCTTTCAGCTCCCTCCGATGCGCTGTTCCACGATGCGAGAGTGAAGCCACGCTATCTGGAAACCCAGCCAGTACCTCCTGTCACTCCTAACTCTCTCTAACCTGTTTTTTCCGCGCACGCGCTCGGAGATGCGCAGTAGTAGTTTTCGGCGCGCACGGCCCCGCCGGATGTTCCTTTCGCCTAGCCATTAATGCTTTGCTTCAAAGGGTGCAGTACCCGGAATCCGAGCAGGAAGCTGAGAACGCGCATTCGCTTACATAGCCCGGGGACGGCTGCAGCACTGCGCAGATCGCGACTGAGAAATGCCCCATTGACCCACCTGATTCTCTTTGTTGATTTGTGCTATCTTGCGGTCCATCGAGTCCAGGCGGCCCGTAAGGATCCGCACCGCCCGCACAATGGAGTCGTCGTCGTGCCCAAGGGGGGTCAGGCCGGTGAGTGATCGCGCATCTGCGCTTCCTTCGGCAGCAGAACGGCGGCTCTCCATGGCGTCACCTAAATATGCCGGCGACGAACCGCTGCACACGCGAATGAATGTACGCAATGCAAAGTGCAACTTTTAACGTTTTTCGCACACCGGCCACAAATCGCTGAAACTGCAGCAGTACCAAAAACCACGCAATAAAAAATGTTCTAGCGTCAGAAATGGTAGTACCAGTGATCCTATAGTAACATATTTTTAGTTGAGCGCAGTACTGTCCGCTGACTAATTGTACTAGTCGTAGACACTGTAGCAGTGGGGGCTGCTACAAGTGTGCAACGTCGGTTGTTTACCTAGAGAAGGAATGCTAGCACTCAAATCCGTTTTTCTGCTGGTCCAGGATATGACGCAACGTCGTTCGGTCTATTTTCGTTTTGCTAGCTTTCTGCACGCCTGTACAGGCCAATGTAAATATAAGAGAAAATGTAATATGTAAATATAGAAGTACACACTTAAGCAATCAGCCGACGTTCTGTTTGGTGCTTGTTTCACGTCCCTTAATTGCGCTTAGCTTGTTTATTTGATGCTAATGGCGCACCCTCTATATGTACCCTGCCATTCGTAAATCGTGTGGCGTAAAATGTTGCGCAAAAAATCATTTAGTTTGCGAAAATGTAAGACAAAATTTCCACTCGCTTTCAAGGCGTTGCAGAGATGTTGGTGTCAGCTGAGCCGGCTGCATTTTTCGAATCCGCTTGCATGCTCCCGCTGAAGCAACCATTTGCAGTTACCTCAGGCTATAGGAGAGGAACGTCCTGTGTTTTATGCTACCTGCGAACTGCTTCTTTGTCGACCGTAGCGAAGAAGAAAGAACGATTATCGTCGGGAAGTAAGACCACCCGAACCTGCGATACTGACGCACTTCGCGACGATCGCGCAGCTCACTCAAAAGAAAGCGGATAAATCGGCTTGTTTTAGCGGATGTTACTTTGTTTAGTCTCTGCAACTACTTAGTCTATGCAACAACAGTATGCTATCATTTAAACGCACCAAAAACGCGGTTAAATTAGGTACAACCAAGTTTCGCACTGGATTGTAATGGAAAACACATGGAGGGCGGCGCGAGTCGCGTGCTTTTGTATTATCCATACGCGTCGGGCACGAGGCGCCGCTGCATGTCGCCAAAACTCCAGCGCAGGAGGCTTATATGCGCGCCTTTACGCCCTCCCCGACGTAACGGAACGTAACCTAACACGACCCAAGGAACATGAAACAATTGTTTAAAGAACAAGAAAAATTATAAGCCTTCGGAAATTATAACTGAAACTAAATATCTAAAAAAAGTTCGACGATTACGACACTCCTTAATGCAAAATTTGAGCGCAGCGCGAACTGCGAACTCGGTCACGGCGGATAGGTTCTGCGTCCGAGGAAGTGATCGCGTGATCAGCGAACGCACGGTGGCGCGCGCTACCCTGGGGTTACCACGCAGCGCATCGCCGTCGCCGAGCACGTTGTAAATCGTGTTTGAACCAGGGCCGTACCCAGAGGGGGGGTTTGGGGGTTCAAACCCCTCCCGAAATCTTTTCCAGGCAGCCCGTAAACAATACTTACTCTTGCATTCACCAAAACTACCCCCTTCCCAAAATTCATAACCTCCCCCGAAAAAACTTTCTGGGTACGGCCCTGGTTTGAACCTCCTGCGCAAATGTCATGAGGTTCGTATGAGTCACGCGACGAAGAGGACGTCGAAGCACCGGTCAACGTGCAGAACGCAGCACGTGCTGGGCTTCTGTGCTTTTGTGACCTTAAAAAAAAAAAAAAAAAAAAAAACAGGCGTGCTTTCACGGATGCCCCCTTTTGCGTCCCCTTTCTCGGACGCCACTGGACCCTAGTCTTTGTTTTCCCACAGGTCTTGCGCTGCGACGGCATGCAACGTCGGTCGCACACTTTCGCCATACGTTCCTCCTCTGCTCCTGCTCGCCATATCTCGTCTACCTTTGGCGTCTTCTTCCTTCGCTCAGTTACATCGTTGGACGACTGCGCCGCGAGACCACAGAAGCGGGCACTTGGGAGCTTGCGCTTTAAAACTCAGAACGGACAGTCCGGATTCGAACGAGAGCCCTCGGTGCCGGGAAGTTAAAACGCAATCTCTAGACCACAACGCGAGTCGCATTTGCTTAGTCGCACCAGCTTAGTCAAAATTTTGTATGACGTCGCACGGCTGTCGCGCCATTGCTGCAGCCCTAAGCCGGAACGCCGTCGGACGGCACCCTAGACACGCGTGATAAATGCTTCCCGTGTGAAAAAGTGCGCAAATAACTATCTACGTCACATACAACGTTTCAGTAGGACACAGCGCACAGGGAGTAGAAGCATATGAAACACGCATATTGCGGACAAAATCTCCTACAGGAACAAGGAAAAAAAGGATTCTCACTGACCTTGACCAGGGCGCGCCGAGGACTGGCTCTCTTCCACCCGCCGATCAGAGGTGGAACAGGGTAAGTGGCCGGTAAGCCTCCTTCCTCCGAGGATGTTAGCGCAGAGTCCGCCCGCTCCTGGTGAGTGGCGGTCCTTCTGAGGCGTTCTAGCTTCGAGCTTATGGTGACGCGTCCCAAGCCGTTCTGTGGTTGTTGTTGTTGTTTTTTTCCTTTGTTTGCGGCACATACCCACTTGGGGGATTGGCCAGGATTGGAAACTTTATTGGGGCTGTTGGACCTCTGGGTCCTCCAGCTGCGGCGCGATACTCAGAAAGCGGAGCGACACGTCGTGACGCTATGAGGCTCTAATGGAAACTAGAAGAAGAAGGGCGCGAGCCGGCGCAGTCACGAGAGCATGCGACAGCTTGTGAAAAGCAGCATGAAATGATGATGATCAGTGGCGTCTGCTAGAAGCAAAGAAGTCACAACAGTCTCCCCGCCGACAGATGACGCTAGGTTCATGACTTCGAAGGGTGGAGTACGGCACGCTTGACTGTAGTGCTGCAAGAGAAACGTAGAGAGCAAGTCCCGAGCCTTCGTCCCGTTTATCAATCGACTCTTCTAATCGCGGCGTCAAGGTCCACAGTTTTTCTTGGACACCGTTTTTCGCCGAGTAGAACGATACTGTCCTTCCATAAGTGTCTTTTTCTTGGCTGGATTTGAGATTCCCTTGCATCTGTCGTCCGCCGTCAAGAGAGCGCTTCCTCCGCCATCGGTGTTTCCACTGCCTAACCTGTCGCTTCTTGCAATTTGTCCAGAGTGTTTTGGATGCCAGAGTCGATTCATGAAGGTAGGAGCAGGAAACGTTTCTAAACCTAAACAAGGGAAAGTTGCTGCAAATAAAAAACTTTTCTTGCAGGCGTACGACCTTCGGGGAGGGCGTGCTTTTGCTGCATTTTCTCTGTGCTTTCCTGCATGGACGTCTTGGCATCTTCATTTCTGTTTTGTTCCGTGTCTGTAGCGCAACAATGTTCTCTTGATGCCTCACTTTGGGCTCGGCATTACGTCTTCTGGCTCGTTCTTTCTTTTTGCGTTTGAGTTTTATTGACTCAGCTCGTTTTGCAGACTTCCTCTCACGAAGAGTTTCAGTTCTCTTTGACTCCTCGATGGAGTGCAGGATGTTCGGGGGCTTAAACGAAAGTGTGCCGAAGCGCTGGTTCCGAAGACGGCTTAACACTTTTAGGGCTACAGGAGGCGAGTAGAGGGATTTTCCCTGTGAAGTCATTCTATGATCGAAGGTCGGAACGACAGGGGTGTCGTTGCTGGCCGGTTTACACATGTTCATGGAAGCTTCAAGGGAGATCTCATTTTTGTACATCCTGATCGATTCATTAGTGGGTTCTGCTTCAATAAGGGGATCGTCCATACACGTGGAGTCTTGCGGTAGTTGGGCTGTCGTTGGGTGCCAGTTTACCACAGGTTGAATCTGGTGGTTCACCATAGCCGTTGAAATGACAGGACTCGAACTAGCTCCAAAGGGCACCCGAGTTATTTTCCATGCGTCTAAGTCCTGTAGTGGATGGTCTGCTTGTGGGGATGTGCGCTTGCCCTTTGTATGTGAATGAACGGTCGCTGGGCGTGGCCTCGAAAACCGGCATTTCTGAATCTTAAAACGTAGACTAGCCATCAAGGTGACAACCTTGTCGCGATACTGTCCGGCGTCTAACGTCTCACTCTCGAGCAAGTCGTCTGGTGTCTCCTCAAAAATCGCGTCATCAACTGTCTCAATATGTGCATATAATGCGCCGATTCGCTCAAGCAGTACACGTACTGCAGGTGGTGTCGCCTCTAGATTTCCTCTTATGTGGCCTTCCGCTTCCGCTAGAAGGCCATCCAGTTGCGTCCGTAGTCTGAGGCGGCGTCGAAGTTGCCGCTCCATTTGGTCGCACGCAGCTGGGAACGCTCGCCAAGATCGCAGGTGCCGCGTCGTTTCCTCTGCTTTCGCGGCTTCGTGCGTCGATGTGTTGGCGTCGGCTAGAAGTCCCGGGTTTTGGCACCATGTGTTGGACCTGTGGGTCCTCCAGCTGCGGCGCGATACTCAGAAAGCGGAGCGACACGTCGTGACGCTATGAGGCTCTAATGGAAACTAGAAGAAGAAGGGCGCAAGCCGGCGCAGTCACGAGAGCATGCGACAGCTTGAGAAAAGCAGCATGAAATGATGATGATCAGTGGCGTCTGCTAGAAGCAAAGAAGTCACAACAGGGGCTAATGTGCCCAATTTAGGGAACCAAGATTTTGAGTTGATGAGCACACTGAGGACAAAGGCGAATGTGTCATCTGCCTCGAGGAGCTGGCTCAAGGAGACACCATTGCCCGGCTACCCTGTCTCTGCAGCTACCACAAAAGGTACATCGATGCGTAGTTTGAAATGAACCGGTCCTGCCCCGTGCATCCGCTGGATTGACGTCACCGGCACACTACCCTTTCCCTCGCGAGCTGTGGTGGAGCTGCCAGATTCGGACCTTGTCTGCCGGATGACAACCACACGATCTCAACGTGAGCAAACCGTTCTGTGGGTGGTGGTGGTGGTGGCCCATAAAGTGGCGCATACCCACTCAGGGGGAGTGGCCAAGAAGAGTGTTTTTTTAAACTAAAAAGGTGCAGTCGAAGAAATAATTTAGAATATAGGTTGAAGACAGAAATAGAACAAGAAAGAGGAGCGAGAGAGTCTGATTAGAATCATTTTAACAAGGCAGACGAGCCGTCTCTGAAATGAAGGAATGAATGGCTTGAGAGACATCCCCATGGCAGTGGCCTAGCTGCGTGCCTCCAAACGACAAAAGCACTGGCAAGGTTAGTGGCATTCCAAGACGCCGCAGGGGAGCCTCCAGCAGCCTTCTCCGGTGATGCGAGAATCGGCGGCTACCGACAGATCGCGCCAGAGGCCGTCCTCTTTTTCTTTTTTGCGGCTTGATGGTCGGTTGGTTACTTGCAGGAAACATGGCCAATCTCCATCGCAGCGGTTTTTTTTTTTTTATATTTCAACCCCACTGTCTGTTTAAAGGAGCCACGAACAGAAAACACAAGTTTCGTTCATTCAAAATTGCATCGTTAGAATCATATTGAAACAACTTTTAATGGAAACTTCGCTCAAATAAGCTACATAATTAGGGAAAAAGGGAATGGCCATGCGACCCACTAGCTCATTTCCCGCAACAGAACCTATGATTCTGCGGAGACCAGGGTTCTTACGGCGGCCTAGCTCAATTCGCGAGATTCGGCCGCAAGCCTAACTCCGCTGAACACCGCCACTGATCGCCAACTTGGCGTAGCGGCAGCGAACAGCAAGGAACACAGGCCACAGAATTCGCCCACTCCGACGTTTATTGCACTGCAATAAGGGGACGTCGGGCGCGTCGCTCTACACCGCCAAGGGAGAAACAGACGCGAGGGCGGACAAAGGAAGGCCAAAAAGCGACAGATTAAAGAAAGCAAAGGAGTCGAGTGTCGCGAAATTGGGAGGTAGGGGGGTGCGGGGGGGGGGGGGGGGGGGGGGGGGCGTTTTGCCGTGGCGGCGCGGGCCCCCGCTCTCCAAAAATAAGTAAGTTACGGGCCAGGAGCGACTGCTCCGCGGTACTTTTCCGGATGACGCCAGACAGTGACGACATTTTGCACACGGCCAATCACGTGCGCCCCCAAGGTCGCCGTTTCACACTGAGGGGCAAGTGGCGCGCGCTGTTTCCCGTCGGAGCCCACACGCGGCGCAGCGATGCAGTTCGGCCACCTCTCCCGTGCTCCGTTCACTTCTGCGCGGAGCGCGGCCTGTAGGGGCGCCACTGAAATCCCCCTAGCGGCCCGTTTCGAAAGCAGGCGCGGGAGTCCCCGGCCCGCTCCCCCTTGTCGCCGTTGCTTTGGGGGCTCGTTCAAGACAGCGATTTACCGTTCGTCCGCGTTCGAAATACCGAATAACGTGGAGCAGGCACTCTGTTTGCAATCGTGGTGTGTTCACGGGAGTATAAACGTTTATGGCGCGATCTGAGATGTATATGAGCGCCGGGCGTGTGTCACAGGCCGGTGTCCCGAAGCCAGCATTTGCATGCAGCTGGTTGCGATTCCGCGGCCCTGAAATTTAGTGGCAGTGTCTCCGTAAGCAGTGTTTCCTCCGATGGTCATGTAGCGGCCATACACACTATGATGTAAATCGACTTTGTGCACTTAGAAAATCCAGAGGAACACTCTTACCTGCCAGCACGCAAGTTACGCCTGCCAATATCACATATCAGATATTGATCAGTACCATGAACAAGCCAATGCGGCATAAATTTCACAAACATTGTACCAAAGAAGTACGATGGATAATGCAAAATTACACTCCGGAGTCAGCACACGGCGACAAATTTGTTGCTGTGTCGTCTTGTCCCGAGGTGAGCGCTCGCAAAGATTCATATACATTTATCCTCTACAGAAGCGCGAAGATGGGCTTATAGAGTAATCCGCGTCCGTGACCAAACTCTTCTTCGAAACATCGTCATATGACACAGGGAGACTGCAGAATCTAGCATAAACCGAAATCGAATACTCTTATCAGATACGACACTCTTCCAACGAGCCCGTGTGTACGAGATTTCGGCGCACGTTAAGGATCTCCAGGTCGTCAAAATTAATCCGGAGCCCACCACTACGGCGTGCCTCATCGCCTCCGTTTCGTCGGCGCGTTAAACCCTGCAATCAGTCAATCAACTCTTCCAACGACACCTCGTATCGCTTGTGAACTGCCTACCCTGTATTCTTCAAAAAATGCGTCCGCCGAGGGATCAGCCGTTCGTTGAAGGTGAAAAACAATCGAAAAGTGAACACGCAGCTTGTGTGTGTGATTACTAAAACGTTCATTCGTTGATTTCGCTCCGCATTTGTAAACAGCGATAGTTGAGCGTCCTCCTCCTCACCCCCCCCTCCCCCATGTTTAGCGAAATAGTGCATTTCGCATCTAGTTGGTCTGGTGAATACTACCTTGCTCAAACAAACGTCTTTAGCCTTTCAGAGGCTACACTCGGTTTTTTTTTTGTCATTCCCGTACGACCATTCTATTTATTCCTGACTTGCAGACCATTCATTTTCCCGTGGTTTCATTAACATATACCTTGGTTCTTACTATAAGGCATGAGTGGGCACATATCTGACAACGCAAAGCCTTTGGGTGTACTTAACATTTTCGCGTGGCTTATACTCCCATAAAAGGCACAAGTTTTTGTCAGCTATTGGGTTATCACATCCCCGAAACATATTTTTCTACGACGTACATATTCGAAGCAAAGCCGCATTTGTTGCCTGCGCTGCAAAACGGATCAACCTCTTACAGTGCCAATATCAGGTCTAAACGAGGCGACAATAAATAGAATTCACTTGTGCTGACGTGTTCGAAGGTGACAGCGGTGATATGCTGCTGCCGTCGCCTACGCCCGCAAGAGCGGCCAAGAAGCGCGCAGAACCGCCTCCCCGGGCAGCTCTTGTTGGCGTTAGAGCGCTCTACCAAGACGCAGCTGTTTTTTTAAGCGCCCTAAACGTGCAGTTAGCTTACAGACGTCACCATAACAAGTTGTTTAGTGCGCGGAAAGGCCAAAAGAAGCGAAAGAGAACCAAGACACTGCATGACCACCTATCAGCCACGCAGCGCTAATCCCGCAAACGCCGCGGAGAAGCGGCGGCAGGCGGCGCAGCGATCGCGAATCTCGAGGCGTATACATTTGAGGCAAAATATACGTAGCTAACCGGCAGCGCCCGCGTTCAGTTTAGTCACGAACTCTCGTTTGGTTGTTTTGTACGATAGTAAGCGAAAAAAAGTGGCATTGCAATGCCGGCACGTGCGCGAGGAAAAGCAAGCACAAATTCTGCATGCTGCACGTTCACCGGTCCTTCAGGTCCGTCGTCGTCCTCGTTGCAAGGTTATCCGAACCACGTGACATTTGCGCCGGAGGTTCAAGCACGATCTACAAAGAGAGAGATGAAATGGCTAGGATGAGGTAAATGCGCCGAATGTCTGGCGCTTTACGTTTGCATTTATTTATCTCGATCGTAGATGTGGCGACGACGTTTCTCGCTTCCGACGGCGCGTTTCGACGAGCGGCGTGCGGCACCACCGCTCACCACCCGTTTCAATTTGGCGCCGCGGCGTCCTGGAAGCAGAGGACGCGCCTCCGTTGCTATAGCGACGGGGCGCATGTGCAGAGAGCCGTGGAAGTGCGATCAAGTGCGAAACATCCCCCTCGCAAAGGGGCACGATCAAATGCAGAGCATTTCCGGGGGCGCACGACGTTAAGTAGTTTGCGTTACGTTAATGTTGTTGCACTTGTGGCAACTGCTGACGAGAGAGCGCTCGTTAGCAGTAATTTGAATGAGTCAACGATATAAGGCGCGTTCGTAGCGTCCCATTCTGTGTGGGCTTTGTTGCGCAGTGGGTAGAGCACCATGTACATTGCGTTCCGCCCGCAGGGTCGAGGAATCGAAACCTGGCGCCGGATAGTATTTTCTTTTATATAGTGTAGGAGGAGGGGTGCGGACTACGACTACGGACGTCAACGCGGGTGACATCGTGAGTTACTGAAATGCTCTGCATTTAAAAGGAGCGAGTCGTACTTACGGCCGCTCCTGGCGATCGTTCGTATCCAAAGAGAGCCTCCCTCCGTCACCGCCCCCGACCAGGCCGCCAGAACTTCCAGGCAAACCTGTCACGTGAGGGGTTCGGCCGCGCCCCCCTCCCCCCCTCCCCCACTCTCACGGGCATCCTCCCGGAGGGGGAAGCCCGTGAACCACCCCTCTCGCCTCCGCGGCGGGACGAGAGGGATAGGAAAGATGGCGGAGCTCCGCAATTCCCACAATGTATAACAGACAGCTCTGCGATTGGCGGAGGGCGGCAAAAGCAAACGCAAATTAGGCAGAGCTTATAAGCTTGCGGAACGAGCTATTTGCCCTTAAGTTTAGGGCGCATTCTTTTTAAAGCCCTAAGAACGGTGGGACAAACAGTGGAAGTTACGAAAGCACACGTAAACATCGAAGTACCGATTCGTACTGCTGTTGATACTGCGCACACTATGCTTGGTTTAGCTGCACAGGAATGCGGGGCTTTGGGGTTATTTCAGACGGCACTGGCCGATTGACGCAAGCGACGATGTCTTACGTGACCGTATTTGTCGAGCGAGCACCATGTTTAAGGAAACGATTGTCTCCACGAACAAAACAAAACAGGTACAAATACGTTCACGAAGAAACCAAAGGCAGAAAACGGCTTGCCGCGGTGTGGTGGCGCATATCTAGGTTCACTAACGGTAAACAAGGCCCTGTGATGTCACTGCAGACAACGAAAACGCCCCATTCAGCGGGAAAATCAAAATTTTAACTGAAATAAATGATTTCTCAGTGAATAAAGCATCGTTTGCACTCGGACAAGCGTTGGGGGCACTATAAAAGAGGAAATATTTCGAATAACACAAACTTGTGTTTGGTCTTCATGGCTCCTTTAAACAACACAAAGAAATCGGGCATTCTTGGCAACTGAAAAATGTCTACATGCGACTCAAGCGATACACCGTACATTACAGGCCAAAGAACTGATTTCAATACACAGTTGATTTTGTTTTTCCAGAAGGCGCACCAGCAGTAAAACTACAGATGCCATACAGCAAGACGCTATAAGCACGTGCATAAGATATTTTTTGCGTATGTAATAGCGGGCATAAGAGAGAGAGAGAGAGAGAGAGAGAGAGAGAGAGAGAGAGAGAGAGAGAGAGAGAGAGAGAGAGAGAGAGAGAGAGAGAGAGAAACACTTCATTAAAATCGGGCCCTTGAAGCGGGGCGGGTGGCCAGCAGCCGCAGCTGCTCAGCGACCTTGCCTGCTTGGTCCATCAGGGCTTGTTGCGTCGTGATCAGAACAGCCCAGCACCGCCTCCCATAGCTCCGGGTTGGTGATTGGGGGCAGGGAGTCGTCGGGACAGGCCCACATGTGGTGCTGCACGGTGGCCTTCGCGCCGCATGATGTGCAGTTGGGAGAAGAGAATAGGGAGGGGTGAATACAGGGGAAGAGAGCTCTATTGGGCAAAGGTTCCGTTTGTAGGAGTCTCTAGAGTCGTTCTTCTGTGTAGCTGAGAGAAGGGTGGGCGGGGAGGTATCGCAGGCGAGAGATGCGGTAATACATGGTGATGTCGTGGTAGCCCAAGAGGCTGTCGAGAGCTGACCTGACTCCGTGGGAAGCAATGGGGCTGGGGTATGGCCGGGAGGTGAGCGCTCGGCCGTTGCATGAGCCGCCTCATTGTCTCCAAGCCTAGTGTGGGCAGGAGTCCAGATCACTTATACTTGGGTGGTGGGTGGATTTTGCATGAGACGTTTTAGGGCCTGGGGTGAGATGGCCCCCGCAGAAAAATTTCCAATGGCCGTTTTCTAATCGGATAATATGAATTCAGGGGTTGGCCGGTACGACAGGGCTAGTGCGATTGCCGCCTCTTCCGCCATCGCAGGTTCCGAGGTACGATTTGTGAGGGAGTCGATAGGGGGGATGTTGGGGACATTAGTGATCGCTAGTGCAAAAGAGTTGTTGTCCCGGTACTCGGCGGAATCTACGTACACTGTGGCGGGCGGTATTGGGTAGCGTTCTGCGAAGGCTTTGGTTCGTTGCTCTCTGCGGCGCTGGTGAATATGAGGGAGCATCTTGCGGGGTAGGGGATGTACCTTGAGGCAGGCGTGGGTTTCAATAGGTATAGGGAGTTTTGGATCTGCATTAATAGGCGCATTTAGCTGTAGGCGTTGAAGGAGGTGTTTGCGGGGGGTAGTTTTGGCTAGGTGGCTTAATTGGCTCATCTTGTGCGCCTCTATCAACTCTTGGGACGTGTTGTACACCCCTGTTCCTTCTAGTCTGGCAGTGGAGGTGCCGGGAGGGAGTTTCAGAGCAGCTTTGTATATAGTGCGGATAAGGCAATAATTTTGGCCAGTTCTGAATTAGAACGGAGGAGGTACGGGAGAGCATACGTGATTCGGCTAACAACGAATGCTTGAACGAGGCGGAGCCTATCCGCTTCCTTAAGCCCGTGTTGTTTGGAAGGGATGCAGCGAAGAAGTCCGATAGTTTGGGAAACGTGTGAAAAAAGGCGGTTGATGTAATGTGTGTTTGAACGATTACGGTTTATTACAGGCCGAGGATTTTGATTTGTGGGACGACTGGCGTAGGCTTTGAATCTATGTAGATGTGGATGTTGGAAGTTGTGCGGTTTGCGCGCTTCGGATTGAGGAAAAGTAGTTCTGATTTAGATGGGGAGCATTGGAGGCCGGCTATAGTGGCTCCCTCAACCCTGGCTGACGCTGCTGCTTGGAGAGTCTCCTCTACTTGTGCTTCACTACCTCTGCTTGTCCAAAGTGTGATGTCATCTCTATACAGGCTATAGTAGGTTGGGAATGCGATCTAGAGCCTTTGGAATATGAAGGAGGGCTATATTGAAAAGGAGAGCGGATAGCACAGCTCCTTGCGGAGTGCCTACTGGGGGTAGGCTGAAGCTCGCCTGATTCGAAGGTGCCTAGTCGGAGGGTTGCGGTCCGTGAGGAAAGGAAAGCTTTAACATAATTGTGCGTTCGTAAGCCAGGGGAGATAGAGGAAAGGCCATTAAAGGGGGCCTGAGATGGATTTTAAAGTGTTTTTGTTTGTGTCAGAAATCTACTCTGTAGTTCTTGTAGAAACAAGTCCAAAAATAGTAAGCATATTCGCTCACGCTAACAAAAGTTATTACCCCGACGAGACAGAACTATTTGTTGGCTCGGCGGCTTGCGATGACGACATAGTCCGACCTCGTCCGAGGCGAAGCACTCATTTCATTGTTGGCCGCCGGAATGTCCGCGATTTTTGACGGCGGCGGTTTGGTTTAGAGCGTCGTCGTTACCATGGTTACTTCAGCGAGTGGGTCGCGCATGAGACGACGACATCCTTTTTTTTTTTTAAGCTACGTTTTCAGTCTTTACGGACTTTGAGCAGGAGATACTGGTGATCGCGGAAGTCGACCTTGCATGCGCGAGAGTTTCCGTGAACGGTAACTTATTTTTACCGTCGCTACATAGCGATACAGAGGCTAGAATTTCTACTGACTGTAGTAGCGAGCCCCCTGCGCCGGCGAAATGTACGCTCGCGTTTTGATTAGATTACCGGAAAGTTCCGAGTGAGCGCCCTCCCCCGAAACATCGCCCACCCCCTTTATGGGTGAAATATTCAATTTACTGAAAGACGCGCGCCCACCCCGTAAAATCCATGGCTTTAGCGCCGATGAGTGAACAAAACAAACCCGAATCATCTCTTCATGTGTAGATGCGGTCACTTATTCGTCCTTTCCGCGCTTGACCCGAAATTTCTCCCATCTCGTATTTTTCACTTGATATCACTGTACTTAAATTTGGGTGGGCGTTCTTCCGGAACTTTACGGCACAGCAAATGCGCTGTGCTCTGCGCTTCATGCAAGCAATCTTAGTTGATGTTGTTTACTACATTCTTGCCAAATGATGATCAGGAGCACGATAAATGACAATTTTTTTTAGAATGAGCGAGCAAAATTTCCGCCCCTACTCCAGCTTCCCACGCTTCCAATGGTTCAGATGCCTTTATGAACTACCATAGCTCTTTTATGCTTTCAAAATCGTCTTGGGCAAGGTAATATAGGTAACTGCGGAATCATTACAATATATCTTACTCATTTTATATCGAAATGTTTAGCGGTGGCGTGAATTCTGGTTAATGCCATGTTAATGCAATACTTGGTCCTAATTGTTCCCACTAGATGGCGGCGTCAACGTCATGTTTTCAATCATCATTTCGATTTTTTAAGCTCTACAGTAGAAGTATACGGCTCTTAAAAAAAATTATTGTATTGTGAGAGTTCAATCTAAGACGTCTAGGATTCAAGCCATTTCAAGCGTAAGCGAACAGTTCTGGGCAACAAACGTTTGTGTCATTTGCTTTGCGACAAATTCGCCAGATGTCGCTACTCGGCAGAGCCGGTAAGCCGGAATGCAGAAACCGCAGAGTGCAATCCTTTCGTTTTCAGCGGCAAGCGGCTACTCTTGCTTCATTTAACACGGTAAACGGTAAAGCGCGCTAAGGCCACTAGGCAACAGGTTCATTCAGAAGGCCGGTGCAGCAAACCACACTTTCCTGCGATCATGACTTGATGGGAAGCAATGAAATGAAACTTTTTGGCAGTTGTCGTTACGGGATGAGCATGCTCTTGCCCTTGTCGCGACCGCCGCAGAGAATCAGCTGCGACAGCGTTTGGGCTTGAACTCATTTATTCAGCCCGCGTGAGCGCACTTGAGCGTGCGCCTCGTGATCACGAGCAGTGCCCGGCGTCGTCCAAGCGCTGCGTGCGGAGCTCCTCCTTCGTCGTCGGCGCGGCGCTCCCTTGGCGCGCCGTTCGTTACCACCTCTGAAAGAACGTCGAGGCTACGCTCGAAACACAGATGATGCAAAGAATCCTTTCGGGTACAGCGTCCAAGAAAGCAAATGCAAAGAAAACTGATGATGCTCTAACACCAGACCCGGAGCGCTGAGCGATCACGCTGGCTGCAAGCGTCGTTGCTCCTGCGGTCACTGTATCCTTCCGCCGAGAACGGAGGAGCGTCAAGCCCGGTTTGGCCCGGTGTGTAAGTGCTTTACACTCCGGTATAAAACAAATATGTGTGACTGTGTAAAAGCACCCACACACAAAAGATGTTTTTTGTAGCTTTCTGATGTTTTTACGCTCGTAAAAAATTGATTAAATCAAGAGCGCACAAACACGTCACGATTAGTTCAAGAAATAGCCGTTGCGCTCCGATACCATCGACCCCCTAAAAACCCCCATCTCAGGGGCCCTTTAAGGATTGACTGATGTGAGACCCGGTCAAAGGCTTTCGTGAGGTATAGTGCTAGAATCGCTGCTCTGTCAGACTGTTGGGGGGAAGAAATGATGTGGTAGAGTTGGAGATTAAGATCATTTGTCCTGAGTCCACCCCAGAAACCGAACATGGTGGGAGGCAGTGCGTTGGTTTGGTTTATGTGTTTGGTGAGTCTGGCATGTATATGTTTTAGTACTTTCCCATGCAGGAGGTGAGAGAAATTGGCCGCAGGTGATCTAAGCTCAACGATTTTCTGTGCTTAGGGATGAGGGAAATGTTCGCATGTGTCCATGACGCTGGTAATGTGCCGTCGTTCCAGTGTTTGTTGTAGATCTGGCGTATTGAAGCGCAGCAAAGACGAGGACAGGAACACGGACGACGACACACACAGCGCGTATGAAAGCTCTGTGCTCTGTGTGTCGTCGTCCGTGTTCCTGTCCTCGTCTTTGCTGCGCTTCAATACGCCAGATGTACCAACTCGCCCAAACCAATACTCTCCTGAATATTGTTGTAGAAGTGTGTGAGTGTTGTAATGGAGTTGTTATCAAGGTTGCGTAATATTTTATTAGTTACTCCATCTCTCCCAGGACCGAACTAATTTTGAGAGTGAGAAGAGTGGCTCGGACCTCTGCTTCAGTTATATCCGCGTCGAGGATTGTATTGGGTGCTCCTTGGTAGTATTTTAGGGGGTTCGGGTCGCCAGTAGGGATGTATTTTTCTTGTAGGGAGGAGAGGAGTTGTTGCGGGGTACGTGGGAAGGAGTGGACAAGCTGGGCCATGCGGCTGGTCTGAGAAGTTTTGGATTTAACGGGATCGATGAGGGGACGGAGAAGGGACCAGGTGCGCTTCATGGTAACGGTACCTCTGAGCTTGCTACAGAGTTCTCCCCATCGGGTTGCGGCTGATTCTGCTGCGTATTTTTCCGTTTTGTGGCTTAGCTCTGCAATTTTCTTTGTGAGGCGCTTATTATGTTTATTTGTTCGCCATTTTTGCCGTAGGCTCCTTAGTGCACTCCACATATTTTTGAGACGGGATTCTACCATTTCAGCCGGGATCTCAGGGTCAAGCGGTTGGTCGAGAGCTTTTTTGTCTCGAAGGAGTTCGGCTACCCATGTATCCAGATTCCAGGGACTCAATGAGGGACTGTAGAGGACTCAATCGGTGGTTTGTTGCGAGTGGTCGTGAAGGCGTGCCAGTCTGTGATGTATTGCTGTTTGTGTTGGGGGACAAGTCCGTAGGATGGTGAGCTGGATGATGCAATGGTCACTTCCAAGAGTGTGGTCCATGTTGTGCCAGTTTGCATTGGATATGCGATGGGTAAGAGTGTGATGTGGTGTTGTGTCTCGTTGTACACTATTGCCAAGTCTGATTGGTATGTCAGGAGTGGTCTCGAGTGTGAGCCTATGCGAGTTAACGTGTTCCCAAAGTAGGCGGCCCCTTTTCGATATTGTAGGATAACCCCACGCTGTACGTTGGGCGTTAAAGTCGCCTACTACTATGAGAGGGTGGCTCTATGCCTCTCTCTTGGCTAGCGAGAAAAGTTTGTGGAAAGTGTGTGTGTATTCTTTGGGGCCGCTGTATATGTTGAGCACGTGTAGTCGGGGGGAGGACGGAGTTTTGGAGTAAATAACGACCATGTCGTGAGGTATAGGAACGCTGTCAAAGTGCACTGCCTTGGCTGGGACGTTACGGTGCACTAAGATTGCGGTGTATGAGTTACGGGGGTCTTGGAATAATTGGTAGCCACCTAGTTTGGCGTGGGGACCAGGTTCTTGTAGGGCTATTATTGAGGGGGGCAGTGGTGAAAGGAGGCAATAAGCATTTGTAATTTGGCGCGTTTCCGTTGGAGGCCGCGACAATTCCACTGTCAGACTAAGAATTATTCTTTATGGGATGGGGGCATCTGTCCTCGTGACATCTAATATTGGGGCTACCGGAACGTTGATGGTGGTTATTATTCGCTGGAGGTAGCTATGCATTTCCGCTCTTATTGCCTCTGTGGTTCCCTGCATGGCTGCCTGATTGCTAAGCAAGGATTGGTGGAGATTGGTGTACTCCGCTTTCTGTTCTTCCAGGGTATGTTCTAGCCTCCCGAGACGTTCCTCTAGCTGCTGAGTAGGCTGGTCCTGAAGTTAATCTTGGGAGAAGGAGCAGGCTTTCCGTTTTTGTGGTGGGGAAGTTGAGTTCTCCTGGTGGGAAAGAGGAGCTGAGTGCGATTGATTTTTTAGCAAAAAAGTTCTCGCGCTTATAAGAGCAGCGTTTTCCTACTTGAGAAGTGATTTCAGCGCGGATAGTCTACACTTCTCTGAGTACGTCAGCTATGGAAGTACCTACAGGGGGGGTTTGGAAAGCGTGTTGGGGCTGGGAGCTGGGAGGGGCGCTTAGCTGCTCACCTGCTGGGACTGTGAGCCAGGCGATGACTTGAGGAGTTGGCGCTGGGGATGAGAGGGAGTCCTGCTGCCTGTTGACTTGTGCGTTTCGGACTTCCGGTCTTGGGCTTGTAGGGAGGGGGGGGGGGGGGGGGGGCGGGAAGGAGTCAGGTAGCGGAGGGCGGCTTTGTGACTCGGCTTGTGCGTAGGAGAGCGTCCGCGGTTTGGGCTGGTAGCGACGCGGGCAGTCCGCCGAACCTGTAAGGTGGCTTCCTTCACACACTACGCAGCGTGGGTTGCAGGGGTGATTTTCTTGAGCGTTGATAGCGCCACAGCAAGAACAACGGGGTACAGTTTGTTGCGTAGGGCACACGTTCTGGCGATGACCCGTTTTCCAACAGCTGGTGCAAGCTTCGGTTTTGCGCCGGAAGGGTCGGCAGCGGTAGGTGGCGGCCCGGTACCGAACCCAATACGGGACGTGAGGTACGTCGAAAAGTATTTGGGCCATGTTGGAGCCGTTGAGTCGGCGGACGTCGAGGATGTTCAAGTGGGGGTTATAACTGGTGATACAGTCAGCAATTTGTTCAGGAGTGTCCGTTTCTGGGATAATGAAGATGATGCCCAAAGAGGTATTTTCCGGGGCCGGGAAGTGAGCCGCGACGTCGTACCGATGTTGTCCAATGAACAGGGAGGAGATTCTTGCATACTTCATTGCACGTGCCTCCGATGGAGTACTTATTACGATAAAGTTGGATTTGGCTTGAATGCGTATTTGATCCTCAACATTTGGTTCGACATTTGCGTGCTGTTGGATTGTATCCGCCAGAACCGCAAGGGATAGCTTGGCTAGGGCTAGTCCGCCTCTCGGACACAAAACAATCTTGACGTCGGTCGCACGCAGGAAGAGGTTCGACTGGAGTTATTCCACGCAGAGGCTTTTTTCCGGCCTTTGCGTAGAGAGCTTGTAGAGGTTGCTGGGAGACTTGCATGTTGGGATTGTCTCTCGGTGCAACGGAGAGCTTGCTGCTTGCTTCGTATAGTTTTCCAGCCCGGTTGAAGCAGTTCGTCCCGGGTGATGGGTTCACCGACAAGCGGCAGGGCGTGGCGCGCATCAGGGAGCAGCTGGCCGCCTGGCATGCTGGGGGCGAGTGCAGCCGCGGTGCTAGGCCTGGTTAGGCCAAGCAGTGCGAGCGGCGTGGTCCGGTCTTCCAAGGCTTGCAATTTCGAGCTGGCGGGGTGGATGACCATAAAAATTGTTACCCGGGGTTCCTGCGTGCTTCCGGTGACTCTGTGGCGAGCTTGAAGGTCGACGGTCAAGGCGTACCGCACTTAAAGCAAGTAAAATACGGAGCCGTTGTGAAGCGCGAACGCTTGGCGTGGCCCCCTAGCGGGCTTCCATAGCGGGCATAATGATTTATTGGAAAACAGGAGGCAAGCACTCTTTCGGAGTTGGATAGTTTGTTTATATTGTCACGATGCCAGAGACGACGCAGTTGTCTTCAAGGAAAACAAGTTTATTGGAGCAAACTTGTGCTCCCCTAACAACTCAAAGAATACACAGGCGGCGAAGCAGCAGTCAGCAAAGTGACCTACGCAAGTGAGCGTCGGCGATCGCAATACCGCGGCGTCTGCTCTGCAGGCTTTTATTTTTCGACGCGAGTGTTTCCCGACGTCGATTTACATCTAGAACATTGTAGATCAAAGAAGATTATTCGAGGCTAGTGAAGTTAGGACAAAACGCTCTCCGTATAAGAATTAGATAACCCGTGCGGCATAATAAAGAATGGAACACGCGCTTCGCTTGGGATAACGCAGCCGGGCGTGGCCGGGCACTAAAAACAAAATATAAACAAACAAACCCAATGCCTAGTTCGCGGCATTATTGTTGTCGGTAAGTGCAGGAAAAGAATATAGGAAAACTGAGTAAAAATACCAAGAGGGTAGAAGAGGTAGTCATCGTGGTGGCCGAGGGACAACCGCGTAAACAACTACAGCGTCGACAGCACAGGCTCGGAGGCGCGGAAAGCGGTATTTCAGACGCGCTGGCGACCGCGTGGTCATCGCAGCGACGATCACCACTTAGCTCAATTCGTCTGAAAGCAGGGCAGCCAACTCTAAGGAAATTTTCCTAGATCTAGGAGATATGGGTCGTCTTTAGGAAAAAGAGAAATTTGTCAGCATCTAGGGATTTTTTTTTGCGTTAACGTGCACTCTAAGAAAAAAGGGTGTGGTAGTTTCTCCCTTAAGGGTGGAACAGGAATGTATCATATATTTCTCCCTAAGAGGTAGAAAGATTCTCCCTTTAAGAGGGAGGAGCGTGTTTCTACCCCTAGGAGTGGAGGAAGATTTCCCCCTTTCGTGAGCTGATGGAGGAGTGTTCCTCCCCTGGCAGCGTCACCCAAGCAAGGCTTGTCATGCGAGAAAGGCCTAGCCAGCTGATCGGTTTGAGGATCGAGGAAGTACAAATACGTAGGTTACCGTGGTTGTGTGCGCTTAAAATGCGCTAAAATAACAAAGAAATTACCTACCGAGCACCAGAACTGCGGTTAGCAAGCGATGTCGCCAATCGTATATGCGCGACTTCTTGCATTCGTCTCGCTGCGCGCCCTGCCTACGCGTTCAGAGCGAACGCGCCGCCGTAAACAAAGCAGAAGTCATACCGATTGCTTCCAAAATGCCGCCTTTATTTCCGAAAGGATCGTAACCCCGCCGTTCACCGCACACGAGATCACAAGCATCCAGTGCGCCCGTTTGAGAACAACCAGTTGTTGTTAGTCGTCTTACCTTGCTACAACCGATGCATCAAAACGCGGATCGTCTGCAATCTCAGCGCAAAGGCAATGCAGGCAACACGAAAAACGTATCCGTCGCTGTCGCAACCATCGCAACCGTCGGAGCAGATGACAATGCGAGGCGATGACAATGCTCGCCCCCTGGCGTGCTCGAAGTAAAGCAACCGTAAACGTTTTAAAATGACCGATAGATGACGCAAAAAAAAAAAGTAGGGGTGGGGAGGGGCAGCTACTAAGCATCACCATCAGTGGGCACTTAGATCAAGGTGTTTCCTTGGTTTCCTTTATGGATAACGTATATTATTATAGCCAACATCAGTGAGGCCGCATGTGGGCGGGCACATATTGGGAAGAAACATAGCACAACACAGCGACATACACTTCATTAATGGCACTGCCAACGCACAATACACGCAACACACAACATCGCAAGCATAATACACCACAACATATAGTACACTTTACACATGTCCGCATTATCACAAGCCACAACTAAACATTGAAACGGCGACAAAGTATTTATAACCCTGATCGCCGAGAATGCAGGTAGGAACAGTGAGATCGTTGCTTGTTTCGATACCCCACGGCAGTGCGTAAGCCTTAGGTGGGTTATGTTATTTCATCAAATAAAACTCGTGCAATTGCAAACTTTTATTAATTTGAGGTTTTGTACGAAGCAGTAAAGTAGCTCAAAGAAGAAAAAACGTTTCACGAAACAGTGCGGCAGGTATGTTTGGGTAATGATACTTATTGCCTCGCCTTCGCTATTTTACCATTCAGCCAATTTTACCGAATGGGGGCTTTTTGTTGTTGGTAACTGATGCGTCAATATGCTGCGGTCCGTGCTCGTTGACGAAAAAAGGGGCAGTTTGCTATCATCGCTGACCTCTTTTACCCTTGGGCGTCAGTATAAAACGTCCACAAATGCAGTGGTAAC
This sequence comes from Haemaphysalis longicornis, assembly GCF_048455015.1. NCBI lineage: Eukaryota > Metazoa > Arthropoda > Arachnida > Ixodida > Ixodidae > Haemaphysalis > Haemaphysalis longicornis. Next base: position 81,398,329 of record NW_027526203.1, on the reverse strand, counting down.
GTTGAACAGGGCGCAGGCGAGTCGCACACAGCAAGCATGCAGCGGTGCCCACAGAATGTGCTTCAAACACACGGCTGGCGAGCCGTGCGTTAGCGTGGCGGGCACATGGTAATAATAAAAAGAAAGACAGCGAGAAAACAAGCAAGCAGCACATCACAGGGGAGGTGTTGGTCATAGTCGTCGTATGCGCCCGATCGGCGAAAGCCACAGTGCAACGATGAACGGTTTCGTTTTCGGCGCCGGCGCAGACAGCAGATCGCAGACGACAGGGGAGAATATTTCCTCTCCCATTTAGGTGTTTCGTAGAGGACGTACAGAGGGCGCTACGTGTAATTAGCTAAAGGGAGAATCTCGCTGCTCCGGGGGAGAAAAACCTCGATTTCCTCCTTTTTTCTACCCTTTTTTCTTAGAGTGTGGTTTTATGCCTTCAGTCGTGTAATGGTGTCCTTTATTAAGTTTAGCATTCATTATTTTTGACATACCAGTGCATTTCAGTTTATCGATGAAGCGCATCTATTTCCCAAAAATGTGCATCGAGCGAAGCTATCGCTCTTACGTTTGACATTGCTGGTGTAAATTGCAAGAGAACATGATTGTTGAATTTTATGAACTTGCTCGCTCGAATATCTCATGCACTGCGCATCTTCTGAGCTCGTTCGTCTATTCTTTTTTTTTATATATACTTGCATGCTATTACAAGCGCCCTGTGTTGTATACAGGATAACATTTTTGTGTTTTGCCTTGAACTGCGGCGTTCTTGATTATGTTATTTTTATAATTTAACACGTCTCCGGCTTATATGAAATGCGCTGTAATATGTACTGTTCCTTGATCATGCAATGTTGTGTTGTTGTGCGTGCGCAGAATGATTGCTGATTGCTTTTCCTTTCTTGGTAATTTGTATACGTATTTTTTACTATTACATGTCCCCCCACGTGATGACCTCTGTGGCCTGTGTGGTTTTATGAAAAAAAATTGTTTAAAGCATTACAAATTGTAGTGCAATATTTTTTAAAGCTTCAATACAGTTACTTCAATGATGCTTTCAAACGAATTCATAATAGGAGTTAATAGTAAACTCTGCAGTCGTTTCTCATAGCACGAACACATTATCTGAGAAAAAACATGTAATAACCGCATTCAGCAAAATCCAGAGAAATCTAGGGAATTTCTTCATCCTTGCTAGGGGACGAGTGGTCTCGGAGGTTGGCGGCACTGTCCGTAGGAGTTCATACAAACGCGGAAGGTTAGAGTAAGCTGTACCCGTTTCTCCACTCAACCGGACAACCGCCGAGTCCATGTATACGGGGCTATTGTTTCGCAGAGCAAACACACAGAAGCCAACCTTTTGAATGCATTTGACAAGACCCTTGAGGAGCTCAGCACCTGCCGTTAGGCTAGGGCATTCAATAACAAATAACCGAGGCATAGATAATCCGGGCATTGTACAAAGAAAAACAAGCTTGTTTTTACTGCAAAGCAGTACAGTCAAACCCCGCTATAACGAACCTGGATAGAGCGAATTATGCTATATATCGAACAAAAATATTTCAGTTACGGAAATACATGGGAAACATTCCTTATAACGAAGTTCACATCCGATATATCGAACTCTAGGCGCCTAGAATGGCCGCCGAAATGCATGATCTCGGAGCGGCGATTGAGATGTGGATTGGCCGCGACCACGGAGCAAGAGCCGCGACTGAGGCATTGCGCCTTGCACGGAGCGACGTGACGCCCAATACTTTCCGGGACTGTTTCCGGTGCGCGGGACTCGCGACGGAACCCGCACAGTCAGTGAGTGCGGACCAAGACAGCATGCAGCATCAGTGAACTGTGGGAAGAGCTCGCCAATGTTCCCGATGATGTCGCCAGTAAAATCCGTCCGACGCTTATAATGAAGCGCTTTCGGCCATCGATGTGCTCCGCCAATGCTTCTTAGATTTTTGAAGACACGGACTCGGAACTGGTGCAAACAATGTTTCGTGTAGAGAATGCTATGCTAGTTGAAGCCGCCAAAACGAAAGTTAAAACAAAAATACCCCCCCCCCTTTTTTTTTTTTTTGCAACGTGGGCATTTAAGGCGGAAAGTTGCTTTGATACTTGCAATAAACTGATTATTTTGGTCTGGTAATGGCTACTGTAGTGTGTTCGTTTCCGCATACGCGGATCGCGGAGTTGGGGAGGGGGCGGGGGGCTCTCGCGGATTGCGAACTTGTAACAATAAGCTCGTTATAGGCGGGTTCGGCTATATCGAACCATTGGATATATCGAACTAATCGCGGTGCATATTGCAGTTCGCTATAAACGGGTTTGACTGTATATGCCTAACCCCCCCCCCCCCCCCTTTTTATTCCGGTGTCATCGATTTACTCGGCGCCGCCCTGGCGCTCCTCCTCACTACCGCTCACACCTCCTTCGCGACTATGCTCCCCCTCGTCTCCACCGATGCACCTTTGGCAAGTTGCGCAGTCGGCAGCTGACGGCAATAGTGCGGATATCAGATGATTGCGAAAAATAAACAGAAGCATGGATGGGCGTAAAAAAGTGCACTGATGATTACTACACTCCCTCATAGGAAATTTGTGCGCAGCGCGAGCTGCTGTCTTCTCGGTCACGGCGCATTTCTGCTGCGTTTCAGGAAGTGGTTCGCGTGTACAGCGAACGTATGGCGGCGTACATTACTCTGCTGCTACCTCACAGTGCTCCACCGCCGCCGGGCAGCATATTGAAAATCGTGTTTGAACCTCCCCCGCAAATGTCACGTGGTTCGGATCAGCCATGCACAAGTGAGCAGTGAGCATGCTGTTGCATATCGCGTTTGAACCTCCCGCGCGAACGTCACGCGGTTTGGATTAGCGGAGAATGGAACAACGTCTGGTGAAAGTGTCAGGGGGAGGGCGCTCTTTGGTGGCGACCCATGACACATGTGTGGGGGAAAGGCAGTGAGGGAGATGACGGGCGCAGCTGCACGTGTCGTACTCCACTTCACCCTTGGCTGGACGCTCCTCTCCCTTTTCTTTCTTTCGTCGCTGCTGCGTTCGCTCACTTCGTTACGTGGACATAAACAGACGCCGCTCCCACGCAGCCCAGGTAACGGCTGCCAAACGGCTGCCCCCTAAAACTACCGAATTCCGCCGTCAACGTTTCCGCTAAAATTAACTTCGCCAAGAAGCCGCGAATCCCTCCCGGAAGAAGGGTAACTTCCCCAGTTCCAACGCCTGCTTGAGCTATATTTCTTTTTCAGCTTAGAAGACCTACCGAGCGACATTTTCGCCGGTGTCTTTCACGCCTAAGTATGCGCCATCACCGGTAGGCGGTTTATGCGGGCACGGTTTGCGGGTAGAAAAGGAGGGGGGGCTTGCACGCACAGCTAGGTTTCATGCCGCTACCGATGAAATGCTGGTTGTGCTGGTACTTAGATGTCGAAACTACATGGCTTAATGCGGTTAGTCGGCTTTCCTCAGTCGAGTGGTTCGCGTGTGGGTTGAAGTGTTACACAGACATCTTACACACACAGTAAGATGCATACGTGGGGGGGGGGGGGGGGAGGAAAAGGGTCAGCCCCATGTTTGTACGGGAGAATAGAGCTCAAGGGTTGCAGGTTTTAAATCGTTATGGGACGTATGCATGCCGTTCTTTTGGAGGAAGAACAGTAAGATTCGAAGCGTTGGCTCGAACGCAAGCGCGAATGGGTGCAAAAACAACGGAAAGCTGCTGGCACCGCCGGTACCGCCACAAGTTCAGCTCATGGAGTAGCGGTGGATCCCGCTCAGATGTACAGCGAATTGCCCGCTTGGAACGCCAGCGTGAGCCAGTATCCCTTCAAAGGGCTCTCAAGGGATATTTTCGACGGCGTCTGTCACTTCTAAGCACGCGCGCATGAACGGTTCCCGGTTTATGCATGCGCAGGTGTGTAGTGGAGAATAGTGGGAGGTATGAGGAGAAGCTCGCACGCGCAGCCATAGGTTTCATGCCTGTACTGATGGATGCCATTCCGTTGTGCTGGGGCGAGATTTAAGCGCGGACGTTAAACAGGCCAATCGGACCTGTACGGAGTCCTTAGGGGTAGAGGGGATTGGGTTTGTGTGTTGGGCTATGTTCAGATTACCGATGTAAAACCCGTACCCTGATCTATCGACGTAAAAAATGCCATGTCGCGCTGTTCGGTTGGCTGAGACGTAAAATGACGTCATTCTTTAAAGTTATTCCGACAGTTGCGGCAACAGTTTGAACTCGGTTTTACACAAACAGTGCGATGCTTACGACGCGGGAGGTACACAGACAGTTCCATGTTTATCGGCAAGAACAAAGTTTCGATTCATGGGAGCTTCATTCAGGTAATTGGCTAGAAAATATGCTCCATCGCAAATTACGATGAACGTGTTTTGTTTCGTGCACTCTGTGAACTGCGTCTATAGCTTTGCAGGTCATCCTTCTTCACAGACTGGAAGGGCACAAATTTTTTAGGATAAATTCTGCGCACAGAATTTCCGCGTCCAGCGGTGGCTGGCTTAGATCTTTGCTCACGCGCCCTGCTTCATCATCATCTTAATTTATTTACCCTTAGGGGCCCCTGACGGGGTATTACATAAGGGGGGGGGGGGGGATGCCGAACAATCATACACTAAGGCAATTTCAGACCAAGAACATAAAGTAAGATACAATTCAAGAATTGGAATTACAGGGGAACAATAATAACAGAACTCGTTATACAAGTAATAGCATGATTCAAAGTGGCATAAAAATGTGAAAAAAGCAACAGGGTACACACAGAAATTACGATGGTGCGGTTGTAAAATGAGTTTCGAGTATGGTTTTAAACTTTAGAGTATTATGTTCATTGGCTATTGCATTTGGAAGCCGATTCCAATCCTCAATCGTTAACGGAAGAAAAGATTTGTTGAAAGCGTTAGTTGAACCTTTTAAATTTTGGACACTCAAAGAATTAAAGACACGGCGCGAAGTTCGAATTGGTGGGAGAAGCAGGAGCCATGTAAGTAAGCAAAATTGAAATACAGTTTGTGAAATAAACAAAGGCGTGCTATTTTTCGTCTAAGATCCAGGGAGTTGAGAGACTGATAATTTTATAGCAGTAACACCTGTGCGGAAATTGTATTTGGAGGTTATGAATCGAGCCGCGCGATTCTGAATGGCTTCAAGGGAGTCGATTAAATAAGATTGGTGTGGATTCCAAATTGGAGAAGCATATTCGAGTTTACTACGGACGTAGGTTTCGTAGGCGAGTTTACGAACTGAGGCTGGTGAACAGGACAGGGACCTTCTGATGAAACCTAATGTTTTGGAGGCATCGGCCGTAAGCTGTACGATATGGTCAGTCCATGTTAGTTTGCTGTTGATGAGTACACCCAGGTATCGGTACGATTCTGCTAGAGCGAGATGTTTTGACTGCAGGGAATAAGTATAATTTATGTTGGAACGCTTACGGGAAACTTGCATGAATTTACATTTAGAAATATTAAGTTGCATCATCCATAAAGAACACCAATTTTCAATTACGTTTAAATCATTTTGGAGGGCAAGTTGATCAGAGCTATGGCATATACGGCGGTAAGCGACACAATCGTCTGCAAAAAGACGTATCGAAGGTGCAACACTTGAGGGAAGGTCATTAATAAAAATTAGAAAGAGGAGAGGGCCGAGGACGGAACCTTGAGGTACGCCAGATATTACATTTGTAGTGGAGGAACGGTGACCTCCGATGACTGTGTATTGGGATCGATTAGTGAAAAAGGCTCGTATCCATGACAGTATGAGCGGGTCGAGATTAAGGGAGGAAAGCTTAAGCATAAGTCGTCGATGAGGAACGCGATCGAACGCCTTAGAAAAATCGAGGAAGATGACATCGGTTTGAAATGAAGAGTGGAGGTTTAAGTGGAGGTCCGTCGTAAACTCAAAAAGTTGTGATTCACAGGAAAAACCCGGGCGAAAGCCATGCTGATTTTTAAAAAAGAAGGAGTTGTTTTCAAGATGGGTTGCCACGCTAGAGTAGATTATGTGCTCAAGCAGCTTACAAGGTATAGAAATTAAAGAAATTGGACGATAATTTGAAGGATCGGACCGATTACCCGCTTTAAATATTGGAGATATGCTGCTTAGCTTCCAGTCATGCGGAATCGTACTGTCTGTTATCGTTTGCGTGAATATTATTTCTAATATTTTGCTGGAAAGCGTTAGCGTACCTTTAAGTATTTTAGCTGTGATTTTATCTGGTCCCGGGGCACAAGATATTTTTTGTTTTTCTATAAGTTTAGCGATACCCGAGGCAGTGATGCTAATCGGAAGAATTTGGGAGAAATGTGGAATGGGTAAATCGGGGCTATCAAAGTCATTTTCACGGGTGAAAACGGACAGAAAATATGTATTTATGACGTCAGACCGTTGGTCCTGCGGTACCTCTGAACCGTCGGAATTTCTCAAAGAAATTGTATGTGTGTGGTTGTGTTTCGGAGTTAGGAGATTCCAGAATTTACGGGGGTTAACGAGTAAAATGTTTAACATGTCATGGTGATAAAACCTTTCTTTAGAGCGTCGCAGAAGACGCGTGCAATCATAAAGGCACTTGAAGTATTTAGACCACTTGGCTGCAGTAGTGCGGCGTTTTGCTTCTCGAAAGAGGCGTTTCTTCCTTTGCGAAAGTTTTTTTAAGGCATTAGAATACCATGGTTGATTGGAATCGCCGCGAATACGAATGAGGGGAACATACTTTTCGATTAGCTCTTGAATTTTATGTTTGTAAAGTAGCCAGTTTTGTTCGACTGTCCTCTGTGGCTAAGGCGTTGCGCTGCTGAGCACGAGGTCGCGGGTTCGATTCCCGGCCGCGGCGGCCGCTTTTCTGATGGAGGCGAAAAGCAAAAACGCCCGTGTGTACGAGATTTCGGCGCACGTTAAAGATCCCCAGGTGGTCAAAATTAATCCGGAGCCCTCCACTACGGCGCGCCTCATCGCCTGCGTTGCGTCGGCGCGTTAAACCCCCACAATCAATCGACTGTCCTCTGAAGGGCGGAAGCCTTAAAGGAGCCATGAAGAGAAAACAAAAGTTTGTTTTATTCGAAAGATTAGGTGTTTCATAGTACCCCAAGCGCTTTCCCGGAAGCAAATGATGCTTTATTCACTGAGAAATAAGGCAATTTAAGCCAAAATTTTAAATCTCCCGCAAAAATTGAACATTCCGTGACGTGTACAATGGCGTCATAGCGCCGGTCCATGAAACAGATACTTAGTATGTCGACTCCATATAGCACCCACACGCAGGAGTCGATCGAGACGGCGGCCATTTTAAAAATACTAGTAAAACCTAGTGCACCCGCAGCCCTAGTCATGGAATCGCCTGATCCGGAGAACAAAACTCTCGCCGAGGAGCTCGGGCTTGCATTTAACAACCTCACACCACTTGAACGCTCAACGCTTCTAAGTGCACGAGCGGCAAGAGTTGTGGGATACGCGGTGGACGGGAAAGCGACCATTCCGCGATAGCCACAACAGACGAACGCCCTGCCGTCGGCACCGCTGCCTCGTCAGCGCCGTCGCCACGGACGAATACAGACTGGTACGTATGTGCCGTATTTTTATTACGGTTAATAATAGTTCAACTTCAGTAGCAGTATCGCTTATGCCAGTTGGCCGGTGTCGTGTATGGAAAGCCGTTCGCGCGAGCTCTCTGCTTCGACCAGAAAGATACGAGCGTCAATGCGCGGTGTTTACGGCATTTTTCCTCCAAGGTCAGAGCGCCTCGAACCCGAAAATTCGTCTGCGCGACGGCGAGATGTCGAGCTCGGCCAGGCGGTTGTTTCGTACGCATTGGCGCACACGCTTGCGTGTTCGTTCGGAACTTCAACCGTTTACTCCACCGTTCTTTGTCATAAAAAGAATGTGCAGTATGTTTCACGGGCATTTAGCTCGCTATGCAAACTGTAAGCCCTGCCTAACATGCGTTTGCTTTTGCCGGCCTCCGCCAATCGCAGAGCTTAGCCCATGTGACGGCATAGGTTCTGTTGCGGGAAATGAGCTGGTGGGTCGCATGACCATTCCCGTTTTTCCTAATTATGTAGCTTATTTGAGCGAAGTTTGCGTTATAAGTGGTGTCGTTATGGTTCTAACGAGGCAATCTTTCGAATGAACCAAACTTGTGTTTTCTCTTCATGGCTCCTTTAAAAAAACTGAAGTTTTCAAGATCGGTGTTGATGCAAGTGAAGTGTGCTTTCTTGTAATCCCGAATATATTTTATGGAGGGTAATCGACGAAGAATCGGAATGCGCATGTCGAACCGAACATTTTTATGGTCGCTTAGCCCATTTATGCACGATAACGATTGAATTAGATCAGGCTTCGAAGAAAGAACCAAATCAACAGTGTTAGTGCCACGTGTCGGCATATTGACTGCTTGGGTGAAATTGAACATTAGTACGAAATCCAGAAAAACTTTTGAATGACGGGATGGTGCGGACAGGTTATTCCAGTCGATGTCAGGAAAATTGAAATCACCGCATAGGAAGTAATTGGCACAAGCAAAGCAACAGTAGATATAAAGCATGACGGAGTGAAGGTCGTAAATAAACGAGATATCGGAGTCGGGTGCTCGGTAACACGCTATAAGTATGTTTGTACTAGAAGGAAAAGATATATTTACGCAAAGAATTTCATGATTAGTGTCAATTTTAACATGGAAGGAAGGCAAATCACTTTTGACAAAGATTAGGACACCACCACCCCTACGCCCGGTCCGGTCAAGTCTGTACACGTGGTATGATGTGTTATCCTGTAGTAGCTCTTCGTCATTAATCGAAGTAGTTAGCCATGTTTCAGTTAGTATTGCAATGTCGGTGGCATTATCCTCCAAGATGGCCTCAAAAGCTGCCCTTTTGGGAAGATAGCTTCGGACGTTCGCAAGTAAAACTGATGCGGAATCGTAAGTAGGGGTGCGGTCTTTGCGTACAGGTAAGGGCGCTCTGGTGGGAAGCTTGGAAGCCAGCCGTGGCTGCTATGGTTTCTGTTCGATCACGGAATCGGATAACGCTTCGTAGATATATTTTTTGTCTCCTATGCTTAGCTTATCAAACCGTATTCCCGTTCCCGTTGAAGAAAGTGTTCCCGTTGAAGAAAGCCCAATAGATGCACCCACCCCACCTCTTTTTTTCTGATATTGGTGTCGCAAGGAACCTTCTGGAAGTTTCTGGCTACCAATTTCAGCGCAAAAAGAAGCACCAGCAGAGCAGTGGGGCTCAGGAAGAGTAGGGAAGGGGCAGGGGCATGTGCTGGTGCGGTTGGGTAGGGGGGTGGGGGAGGGGAGCGGCAAGTTGCCTTTTGCATCCCCCAGCCGACGACCGTGCCTATTACACGATTAGATCTGCTACTCCAGCAAATATGAATTTTTGTGCAAATGCTCATCCGTTCTCGCGATTCTGTTATTCGTGCCTCCGTCGTTTTTTTTCCGTGCATTTATATTTTTGTCTTCGTTTCGTGCGGGAGATGTTGAAGAGGCTTATTACCGGCTTCGTAAGTTCTTTTTGTGTATTTTTCTATTGTTGTATTTTTTCACTTTTTAAATTCCCTTCGGCCAGTTACCTACATTTGCGCTTTTACACCAGTTAAATGTCTTAACTCCGCCAATTTGGCATTTCTATGCGACTACAGGGCATTAGATGCTTGGTCCATTTTCAGGATTCCGTATTTCAGCGCAGTGTGTCAGACGGTTGGTCCAGTTTGAGGATTTTGTATTAGTGTTTCCATCTTTCTATTCCGGACTTTTTTATTTTTGTCGTTGTTTCGGGAAGGAGGTGTTCGGGATGCATGTTTTTTTTAATGTCGTAAGATGTTTTTTTTTACATTTTCCTTTTTTGTACTTCGTTTAATTCCGTTCAAAGACTCATCTTCAGGCTCGCCATTATAACGACTGAATGTGTCAACTCGGCCAATTAGGAACATTCGTGCGAGTGTAGTGTTGCTCGGATTTAGGGATTTCCTATTCAACACTCTTAGTCAATTCCGGGTTATACGACCCGCATGCAGGCGGGCCGCCGCGTCATTTTAAAGCCGCTTATAAAGCGGCGGTTCAGGCGGCCTCGCGCGCATGCGGCCCGCCAAACATGCGGCCCACTGAACACGCGGCCCGGCGTTTAAGCGGCCGTATCGAGGGCCGCCTAACCAGCGGGCCACCTAGACACCGGGCCGTGTGTTCGGCAGGCCACTGGCCGTAATTTTTTTACGCGGCCCGTTATGCTAATCTATTCCCGCTTACGAAGCGGCCCCCAAATCATACGGCCCCTCAAATAAGCGGCCTTGTTGCTTTCTACCAAAAAAAGAAGAGAAAACCAGCCAATCGGCCAGAATTCAGTTTATCCGGTTTTTTTTTTTTTTTGCTCGCATTGCAAGGTCAACGTCAGCATCCCGGCACACAAAGTGCACATAGGCACATACACACAACCCTACGGAGACTCGAACCCGGGTCTACTACAACACATGAAGAGGCGGGTATCATAACCACTGCTCCACGACCCACGGGTTGCTGGGGAGTGCAAACATCGGCTTATAAGTATTCTGCATGCTGTTGCGCGTCAAGCAGGAGTCTTAAATAACACATTCCGCTGTGAGTGACTTTCTTTAGACCAACGTTTTCTAATCACTCCACCAAAGAGGCATAATACTACGGTTGGGAGGGCTTTAAGTACATTGTTACGAGCAGAAACCTTTTGTCATGCTGTGTGCCCATTTCAACAGTATGATGCGCCATGCGGTGATTTATTCCATCGATGCAAACGGAATTGATAACAGTTCTTCTGCCTTGTAACCAAAAGTATTCTTGGCCATTCGCGGAAAGTGCCTCCTATGACAATGCATGCAAATAACTAGCACGTAAGGCACACTGCCGTGCTGAACATAAGGGCTGTCTGGTCACGAGTGGCAGGTATACCAAGCATGAAAAGGTGTACTGAATTTTTTCTGCTCGTCGTAGCTCTTCTGATGGTGCTGTTACAGGCCTTCACCTTTACTTTTGTAAGAGGGGGCGGTAGTAAATTACGTCTCTGGTAATGTAAAAAACCAATAATAAATTACTCATTCTATATAACATTGTGTCGCGACGCCTGCAGAATTGCTGTTGTGGAAGTAGAGGAGGAAGAAGAGGGCGTGCACACTATCATCATTAGTAAATAAAAGGAAGTGGAAGTGCGTTCCCAGTTCTGCCCTACCCTGGCGTCCTGGTTTCTTGCGGTTCACAACAACTTTGGTGCCGAAATCACCCGTCTTCAACCACCCGGCATTGTCCGGACGAGCCATTGGGCCTGAAAGACGACGATGGACCGTTTGAAGCCCAAGCGAACGGCACGGCGGGCCCTTCTCACGAAACTGGTGAACGAAGCCAAAGCTGCGCTCCAATCTACGCCTCCAGACTTGGTGAGCTTGCAGTCTGTGCTCCAGCGCTTGACAACTTGCGAGGCGGAACTCCGCGCGATCAATACCGAGATGGAACCTTTGATACCTACCGAATTACTGGAAGCTGAGCTAGAGACTGTGCTACAGTACGAAGATGAGGCGCTTAACGCGATATCAAGCCTCAACACAGTCATAGAATCTCTAAAGAGCCCGACTGCGTCAGCTGCCGCATCTGCGACTTTGATTGACGGCTCGTCACGGGAGACGCTTCAGTCATTTAGCCGTTCATCAGGACCCCGGCTTCCGCAATTGGAAATAACGCCATTTCGCGGTGACATGAGCAAGTGGCTGCCATTTTGGGAGCAGTTTGAGGCAACTATCGACAAGAACCCGACATTGAGCGTAACGGAGAAATTTCACTACCTCAGGAATTACCTTTCCGGAGAGGCCGCTTCAGCAATTGCCAATTTAGAGACAACTGAAGCATGCTATAAGGATGCCCTCGAGATGCTTCGCGCTAGGTTTGGAGATCCGTTCCGCATAGAACAAGAACATCTCTACCGCCTACGATCCCTATCTGCTGTTCGGTCTTCCTCCGACGTGACTGGGTTACGCCGCCTGTACGATACCCTCCAGAGCCACGTTCGAGGTTTGACGGCATTGAAGGTGCCCACTTCATCATACGCCTCGATGCTTATGGACATACTGCTTCGGAGTCTTCCTCCCGACATTGTTGTTCAGTACCATCGACGTTGTGCTGAAACTTCAACATCGACTTCTGGGGAGCGTGCTCAAACAGCCGATACGAGACTGCAAGACCTCATGGAATTCATTCGTATCGAGGTTGAAAGCCGTGAGAAATCGCAACCAGTGCTTGACAAAGCGTCAAGAAACTTCGGCAAGACGTATGGATGGCGCAACCAGGACCCTCACAAGCCACGTCCTCCGACAGTTGCTGTCTTTCACAACGCAGGAAAGCCACCGCCGAAAGAAAGTCCTTGCCTTTTCTGCAAGAACAGACAACATGTCACCGAGGAATGTACGGCCAAGTTGACGAGTACTGACAAAAAAGAGATTCTTCGCATGGACGCACGCTGTTTTCGCTGCACGGCCAAAGGGCATCGCTCAAGCGAATGCCGGAGACGTATCGAGTGCTCACATTGCAAACGAAGACACGCGACGTCTCTCTGCATGCAGCAAGGTAATAGCTCTGGACAGCCGAATACTAACGCCGAAAATGCGTATTACACATCTGCGGAGACAAGCCAAAACATGAAAGAGGGTCCCACTGTACTTCTTCAGACCATACGTGTATGGGCTGTTTCCGACCACAGCAGGATGTTTTTGCGTGCTGTCGTTGACGGGGGCAGTCAGAGAAGCTTTCTTGGGGAAGATATATCCAAGAAGCTGAAACTTCCGGTTGTCGGAGAGGTAAACTTGGCCATCAACACGTTCGGCAACACTCGGAGAACCAAAAGCCGAAAATATCGTATCGTTCGACTCAAACTCCAAAGCCAATTCGACAGCGGTGAATGTGTCTTGGACGTCGTAGAAATTCCAGAAATATGCCAAGATATCTACTCCCATGTAGCTGATATCCCATTAGTCAAGAAATTTCAAAAAAGAGGCAAAAACATCGCGGATAGTGACAATTTTGGGTGGAGTGTTGGAGACAACAGTATCGGACTGCTTATTGGCGCTGATCAGATGTGGCTAATCATGACTCCAGAGGTGACCAGAGATGCCAACTCAAGTCTTGTTGCCATCAACACAATGTTTGGATGGACATTTCAAGGTCCGATGCAACACCATCTGCCCTGCACGCCCGCATGCTTGGTTAGCGTTTTGCACAGCTATGCGACAACGGCAGACCATGAAGTCCCTGAAGACAAGCTTGGACGTACGTTCTGGGAACTTGAAGCCATGGGAATACTGGGAGATGACCAAGAACGCCACACAAGCACAGTATTGGAGGATTTTCAGTTTAACATTTCCAAAGTCGATAGGCGATATGAAGTGGCTTTACCGTGGAAGTTTGATCCGAAGGAATCCCTTGAAGACAACAGATCCGAAGCCCTGCGACGCTTGAATTTTCTGGTTAGGAGACTCTTGAAGAAAAAAGATTTGCTAGCAAGATATGACAAGGCTATACGGCAGTATCTGGTCGACGGGCACGCTGAAGTAGTGCCAAAGCGTGACACGTGCGAAGACAGGCCGCTATACTACATGCCCCATAGGGAGGTTCTCAAAGAAGACCGCGTCACCACAAAACTTCGAGTGGTCTTTGATGCCTCTTCGTCCCGACCACCCAGCCTTTCCCTGAATGACTGCTTGGACAAGGGCGTGAATTTGAATCCGGACATTCTGGAACTTTTACTGAGGTTCAGACGACACAGATTCGGACTTAGCGCCGATGTTCAGAAAGCCTTCCTGCAAATCGGAATACAAGAAAAGGACCGGGATGCTTTTCGGTTCCTTTGGTATTCGAGCGTACCGACAGGAACTCCTTCAGATCGCCTAGAAGAGTGGCGCATGACTCGTGTTCCGTTTGGAGCAACATCGAGCCCCTTTATGCTCTCCGCAACGATTCGACACCACCTCAGCCAAGTTTCGGAAGACAAGAAAGAAACAGCAGAACTCTTAAAGTCATCGTTCTATGTTGATGATTTGTTGACCGGAGCCGAAAGCGAAGAGGAGGTTGTACGTATCTATAAACAGAGTAACGAGATCATGGCCGATGGAGGGATGCAACTTAAGAAGTGGTCAACTAATTCCTGTCAACTACAAATTTTATTTGACAGCAACGAGAAGCAAATGGCCGCACTGAGGAAAGAGGAACCAGTCCTACCATCGAAGGATAGAAAGGTTTTCGGCATTGCCTGGGATGACGACGATGCGCTTCATATCAGCATGAAGTCAACAATACCTTTGTTGAACAAAACACCAGCAACAAAGCGGATTGTGCTACAAGCAATCGCAGGAATTTTCGACCCACTCGGAGTGATATGCCCACTCGTCATCAAGGGCAAAATGCTGTTTCAGCGACTCTGGACAGAAAAGATCAGTTGGGATTTGCCTCTGCCTCCGCACATGCAGGAAGAATGGTCGAATTGGTCGAACAATGTCCGCAAACTAGAAGACATCAGAATTCCCCGCTACCTGTTTTATGGGCACGAGAAACCACCTGGAAACTTGGAGGTACACATATTTTCTGATGCGAGTCCTCAAGCCTATGGCGCCGTGGCGTACCTTCGTTTTTTGAGCAACACCACGTCAGCAGAAACTACGTTCTTGTTTTCCAAGTCGAGAGTAGCACCAATCCGAAAGCTGACAGTGCCCAAACTCGAACTTATGGGAACTCTCGTAGCCGCAAGAATGGGGGAATACCTGAACAAGAAGGTCTTCTACGGCACTACAACCATTTGGTACTGGACGGATTCGTCAATCTCGTTGGGATGGATAACTGGTAAGAAAAAGCTGGAACCATTTGTCGCCAACCGAGTTTCCGAAATTCGTCGGACGACTGATCCCTCACAATGGAGACACTGTCCTGGATCAAATAACCCAGCCGATCTAATCACCCGAGGTTGTTCGGCTGAAGAGCTACTCGGAAACCAACTGTGGTGGAAAGGTCCTGAGTGGCTGAGACTGACTCCGAATGCATGGCCTGAGAATATTCTCAGCGTTCACCCCGACTATTCTATGCCAAACACTGTACACGCCGTACTCACCGGTTGCACACGAAGCATCGAAGCCGACGTCGTAGATATTCACAAATTCAGCGACTTGCATAAGCTGATCAGAGTAATGGCATGGGTATTACGGTTCTGTTTCAAGACACGTGAGCGTCCCAAGGGTCCGCTCATTACACGAGAACTCCAGTCAGCGGAGCGGTTTCTGATAAAACAAGAGCAAGAGAAACACTACAAGCAAGAACTCGCCGATTTAAAAACATCGAGGATTTGCAAAACTTCGCCTATCATGACGCTTCAACCATTCATTGACGACTACGGCCTGATGCGCGCCCGAAGCCGACTGTCTAATTTTGAAGTCACCGAAGAAACTAAAAACCCGGTGATATTACCTACCAAGAGCCATTTGACGGACCTAATAATTACCGCTACTCACCGTAGACTCCTGCACAGCGGGGTCAGAGACGTCCTGATAGATCTTCGTGAACGATTCTGGGTACCAAAGGCCCGTCAGCGCATCAAATCCATCATTTATAGATGCCCAACTTGTCGAAAATACAAGGCGAATCCAGGTTCTGCTTCTACACCACCGGTTCCAGCTGACAGACTTCGGAAGTCAAGTCCGTTCGACGTCGTCGGCATTGACTTTGCTGGACCACTGCTGGTTAAAGACGGAGTGACAAAGACGTATATTCTTTTGGTAACTTGTGCCGTGACGAGAGCCATACACTTGGAACAAGTTACCAGTCTAAAGACAGACTCGTTCATCTTGGCATTCAAGCGATATATAGCGAGAAGAGGAGTTCCCAGTACCATCTACTCCGACAATGGCAATACTTTTAGACGCGCCAACCGAGAGCTACGATCACTCTTCCGAGTTTCCGCTTCTCCTGAAATTCAAGACTTCTGCACTAAACAGGCGATAACTTGGAAGTTCAACGCAGAAGCTGCACCGTGGTGGGGAGGTTTTTGGGAGAGACTTGTTGGCAGCGTGAAGCGAGCACTGCGAACTGTTCTCGGCAGAGCTTCAGTGAATGCAGAACAATTGAACACCATCCTGTGTGAAATTGAAGCGGTAGTTAACTCCCGCCCGCTTACTTTTGTGAGCAATTCCATCGGTGAGCCTGAAGTTTTGACCCCAGCTCACTTTCTCATCGGTAAGCGACTGACTGCTCTACCCACCGTTCAACTCGATCTCCTGGAACAACGTGCTACCGACATAACCAAAAAATGGTATTATCGACAGTCTCTGATGAACGCATTTTGGCTGCGATGGGAGAAGGAGTATGTGCTTCAGCTTTCATCGTTTCATCATGTCCATACAAAGAATTCCGCACCTCTCAAGATTGGAGACGTCGTTCTTATAGAAGGAAGAGGCCCAAGAGGATTGTGGAAAACGGGAGTAATAGAGCAGACATTTCCTGGGCGTGACAACGCAGTTCGTGCATGCAAAGTTCGACTTTCGGCGGGACAGTTCTTGACGCGTCCCGTACAAAAGTTGTATCCCCTGGAAATCGTCAAGAGCCCGGGGGAGGATGTTGTGGAAGTAGAGGAGGAAGAAGAGGGCGTGCACACTATCATCATTAGTAAATAAAAGGAAGTGGAAGTGCGTTCCCAGTTCTGCCCTACCCTGGCGTCCTGGTTTCTTGCGGTTCACAACAATTGCCGTGTCGCCTGAAGAATTGGTGATCGCGAGCACACAAAGAATATCTTAGCGTTTTCTCGCGCAGACCGGATAGGCGCTCGGCCGTGTAACTTGTAACCCCCTGCATTTCCAGAAAAATGCAGTTTTCGCGGAAGTTTCACCTTTAATCGTTATAATATCGTAAAGATCATTTGTCGAACCAAATTTTGAGAAACCAAAAAATAAAAAAATATAAAAAAATGACAAAGTGGCAAACAGTATAACACCCTGCATTTCCACAATAATGCAGATTTTGCGGAAACTTGGAATTTTTTATCATAGCATGGATCGAGAGAATTGGCCGAACATAACTTTGAAAAACGAAAAACCAAGAAAAATATAAAAAAATACGTAAAATGGTGAGCCGTGTAACGCCCTTCATTTACAAAAAATGCAGATTTGGCGCCAGTAACACCTGTGATCGTTATAATAGTGTAAATGGAGATAATTTGACGGACAGGACTTTG
Organism: Haemaphysalis longicornis; assembly: GCF_048455015.1. Classification (NCBI taxonomy): domain Eukaryota; kingdom Metazoa; phylum Arthropoda; class Arachnida; order Ixodida; family Ixodidae; genus Haemaphysalis; species Haemaphysalis longicornis. The sequence continues at coordinate 81,381,095 of NW_027526203.1, read as the reverse complement.
AAAATTCAAGAAATTTGGCTCTAAAAGACTCACACTCAAGAGAAGCGCCATAAGAATGCTAAGCATTAGTAGACAATTCTCTTAATTTTTGCAATTTTTTAAGTGGCCTCATTTAACTCGCGCTCCAGTTATTAACGAGTTATATTGTTGTACGCGGAAGCGCAAGGTCGCGGTTGAGCATTTTCAACATTTTCAAGGTCGTTCACCAAAACCATAGCACTTGGTAATGAATGCACACTTGTGCATCTGAAGTTTAGACCGTATAAAACATTGCCACCAATAAATGTGTTACAATGGCTGCAATTGCACTAACACATTTGTGACTTGTGCACTTCTGGAACACCTTCATGACCTCAGTTATTATGTAATGAGGTTTTACCTTTATAATCTCAGTGTTTTGCCACCTGATCTATCAGGCCTCAATGCACATACCACGAATTAAAAAAAAAACTCCCTATATTTATAATGCCATGTTACAAGCAAAGCTGTAAAGCAAATATCTGTATACATTAAACCTATCCGGATCTTGAAGTGATAGTCTACTCATACAAGCTTGGGACATGAGCAGAGAGCTGAGTTGGGTATGTAAATTTTAAGTATTTTGTCATTTCCGAATTCATGAGCATGCACAAGTGTGAGATTAAAATTACATGAATGACACCATGTCGAAGGAACGATGTTTTCTTTTTATTTGATATCAAAAATACAAATACGAACACGAAATACTTATACTGAAATAACAAATACAAATATTAGCAGATTGCTCTTATGGAACACACAAATGAAAGTATTCTTTTGTGGAAGAGCAAATAAGGACCTGTCAAGATAAAATTATTCTTTCATTTATGGAATTTTCAGCAGCTTGCTGAACAGGGAGGAAACTCATCTTTTTTGCAGGCTGCTGACTGTATAAAGCCCAATGTTTGGCCTAAAGCTGACGGGTATACCTCATGTCCTAATGTAATATATTACCAAACAAAGAAAAAGTACTTTCTCCGGGCTTCAATTATGGTCCAGGTGATGTGAGGTGACTGTGAGAGGGAAAGAGGTTCCCAGCCTGCACCACATATGTATCGCAGGGAGAGAAAGGGAAGACGAGGGGGTAGAAATACACCACTTCCGATGATGTAGAAGGCCTTTGTAGAATCCCCCCCAGCAGTCTTTGGCCCGGGAGCTGCTGCTTCGGGGATTTCGTCGCACTGTAATGGAAACAGCGTTGTAAACATCTCAAAAACCTCGAGTTACGGGTAGCATTCTGTTGTGTTGGCACTGCGTGAAGAAAAGAAAAGGTAGTTGAAAAAGTGACCAGGTACAAAATTGTGGCGTTATTTATCGGCGGTAAAACAGTATAGCCTGAAGGAGCGCAGCAGAAGTATCACCAACACCTTAGCAGATATGTGAAAATATCATAAATCAGGCATGTGCATCACTGTAGTTTAGGCAATTATTTCTTTCTTTCTGCTTTATATTCAAAAGCTCTCCAAAAGGACGTTTCTTCATATACATAGGAAGGCCGAGCGCTTTTTCAGTGCGAAGGCGTGCGAGAAAACTTTGGCATAATTTTATTTGACGCTGGCACGTCAATTGGACGTCGTAAAAAAACCCTTTTCGCTGTTACACGCGAAGGGTAATGTGCCCTAGTTTCTTTTTATGAAACAATTTCCACCAATAGTATGGGGCAAAACATTTTATGAAAGATCGAATAAAACTGCTAGCAATATCTTTTGCTAAAGCATAGGTAAACTGCGCACACCGACCAACAGCCAACGCATCTGTAACCATGGCCTCCTGTATAACGCCTTTACAGGAGGCTGAGTAACAACATTACAAGCCACCGCTTTGAGCAACCTCCACGCCGGCGCCGCGCCGCGTTTGCGCTGCCATTGCATCATGTTTCTGCAAACCGCGACAGCTGTGCCGACAGCTGTCGCGGCAGCTGTGCCGACAGCTGTGCCGAACACAACAAGATGGAGGCTGGTGTTACTCATGATTGTTGCTTAACGTGAAAACTTTACCACTTAAACGCACCGTAAGAAAGTTTCCAAATCGCCACAGGATCCAGACTACTCAACGGGCAAGAAAATTCACTAGCCGAAACGACGACGCGAAAATCTGGTTACGAAAAAACGTTATAACTAACTTTTTGCTACTCTTACCGAAAATGGCAAGCAGTGGCCATAGAATATTGAAAAATACAAAATTCAAACTGGGTTTTATGTGGTTTGACGTTGAAAATGGGACGTGTGTAAAAATGCAAATTCTTTATGTCACCGCAGTATACTCATTACGGCAACGGAAGTACCCCACATGTGCAAGCGTTTTCGTTTTCCTCCTGGATCCCAAAACGGCCGCCGCATTGGGAACCCGAATCCTCTCTATAAGAATGTCAAATTTACCGTACGATCACGGGTATCGGAGAACGGTTTTGGCGCGGGCTTCTTACGACGACGCAAAAGGCATAATTTCGTGGTCCTTGCTATATTGTCTGCAAACACAAATTCTTACAGTCTGCGCTCCCCCACCCCTCGAAAAAAAAAAAGAAATCCAGGGACTTACCTATCCGCTCGTGTTCAACCGGGCTATGCCCGTAATACACACACCAGCCTGCTTGACGTGGCGCCGCTGCTTGGCTTGCGTTCCCGGTGGGCGGTGTAACAGGGTCGGTGTAACAGGCTCGGTGTAACAGGGAAAGCAACTGCATTCGCAGTTGCTTCCCCTGTTACACTGATTTCGATGCACACATTTGATGTCAGCGGAAGCGAACGTGGTCAAGTGTGAACGCTCGGAACTGAGTATGAACTATGCAAGCATGAGTCAAAGCGCGGGACCCCAACTTGCTCCGCGCTGAAATTACTCCATACTGCGCACGCGCGCTAAAGACAAATCACCGGACCACAACTCGCCACGCACGATCTTTTTTCCACTCCTACTGCGCATGTGCGCGCAAGTTTTTTTTAAATGTTTTTCGGCTGTCGCCGTGTCGTCGGGCGCGTGTCGTCGGCCGCCGCAAAGGAAGGTTGCGGGCACGGGTTGCGGGCCATTGTGTGAGGGGGAATACGCGCATGCGCCGAAAGCCACACATATCGCTCCAAGCGTCACGATTGCCCCCCTCTTTTTATTTATTTCCTGGCGTCAGGCTGTCCGCTAGTATATAGCCGTGACACGGGTCGCTGGCGCAGCATATAAGCATGCTGTAACCGCCTGAGGTTTTGTCACGGAAAAGAAGTCTGTCAGGGCCTCTTATATCACGGTATTGAGGCTGCCAACCACATATAAATAGGATGCTATCCGGGACGCGACTAAGAGTGAAGTTTCCGTCGTTCTTTTCCGGGCTTTGCTTGGTCTTCATCTCGGGACGAAGATGTACAAGATCGTAATTTTTCTTATTTCTGCGTATAATTGACTGGTTGTAGGGTTTAACGCGCCGACGCAACGCAGGCGATGAGGCGCGCCGTAGTGGAGGGCTCCGGATTAATTTTGACCACCTGGGGATCTTTAAGGGCACAGGGTAAGCCCTATACTTCCCATGCATTTCTGGCCAATTTAAGGTACATTTTTCTCAGCATCTAATAAAGGTATCTACATAACGTATATATCATTTTCTTTCAAATTTTGTGCTCTTTTAACTGTACTAGAATTATAAACATCCGTAAAAAATTCAGTTTTTTATAATTTTTCGTCCGTTGGTACCTAAATTTAAGCATTATTTGAGTATTAACAGTTGTGTACCAAAAAAACGGTTACGTGCATATTTTCAATTCTAGTACAGCAGGTGTGACAAGTTATGTGGATGACAGGGAAAAAAAATCACCTCGTTGTCCTGGAAGATACAGGAAATAATGGTACCTCTGTAAGAAAAAACACTGTTTTGAGATAATTGAGTTTAAAGTAAAAAAAGAGGTGAAAAACAATACTTTTTTGCCAAAAACACCACTGGAGCCATGTATTTAAAAAGCACCAGCTTCATAATCACTGTCAAAGACACTTTTTTGCTTTTCACCCGGTCGTCTGTATTTCCTTGACTATTTTGTGCACCATCGTACAGATCTGTTCACAAAGTATTTTGCTTGTGGTCAACCTCTTTAAGCCACTTGATGGTGGTGTTGCACCCAGGTTTTGGTCTGAATGATTTCAAAATGCTGGCTCATGTGCTGCTATCATCATTTAATGAAAGAACAGTATCCAATGTTGCAATCATTAGAGTGTGAAGCCCAAAAAAGATGTTTTTTTGTGCGTAGCTTCGGAGGGCAAATGTGGAAAAAATGTGCAACCGGGTCTTTGGATTGCCCTCGCTAAAAAATCAGCTATGAAATGGTTGCTAAGCAATTTCTTAATGCAGCTGGTTCCATAAAAGCGTTTTGATACGGAACTGGAAGTTTTTTGATGAAAAAAAATGACAATAAACCCTAAGAACATTCTTAAGAGGATGGGGGCACTTACTACTTGCTTACGGGAAAACTGCTTTTTAGCGAGAAATAAGACTTTTTAAGGCAAGTGTGAATATGGAAAACGTGCACAAGGAATTGAACTTCCCTAATTGCGAAGAAAAACAAAAAGTCATTTTTTCAAAATTTCGCCTTACCCTGTGCCCTTAACGTGCGCCGAAATCTCGTACACACGGGCGTTTTTGCTTTTCGCCTCCATCAGAAAAGCAGCCGCCGCCGCCGGCAATCGAACCCGCGACCTCGTACTCAGCAGCGCAACGCCTAAGCCACTGAGCCACCGCGGCGGGTATTTTCTGCGTAGAATTGATGTTTTTATGTTTTGCATATTTCGTATCACTTGTTTTTTCTAGTTTTGACCAATCATGGGCATTTGCATTATTATAATGATTATACGTTTTAATCCTCCAATGAGGCATTACTTTTTAAATGCAGGGCGCTACATGGTTGGGACTGTTGGGGTATTCGGCAAAGAATGATACGCCTAGAAATGACGCGTCTCCCTGGCAGGGGATTGGTCATCAAGTCCGTTTATAAGCAGGGAAGAAGTCTTGTTACTTAATAAATTGACTAGAATTATGTGCTCATCTAATGGGGTACACAGGATTTTCTTTCTGTGGTGCGAGCAGGGCTGCCCCCTCCGACAAAAAAAAAACACAAAATAAAAAAAAAGGAGAAGAAAAGAAAAAAAAAACGCCTGATAGTAGACATAAACACGTCCTATCACTTGTGAATGCGGAAGCATTAAAAGATCCTCGAAATACTTTTTTTGTCAGGCATTTTTTTTCTACACTACGTCCCTTTTTCGTGAAATGCAGAGACCAACCCTCAAAAAAATGGCACAGACAGCTCCCAAAATAAAAGAACATGGAATCTTTACAAAAAGATTGAGAGGTGCTGGGCTCTTAAAATGGGAAACCCGCTGTTGCTTTGATTGATTGTAGGGTTTAACGCACCGACGCAACGAAGGCGATCAGGCATGCCGTAGCGGTGGGGTCCGGATTAATTCTGACCACCTGGGAGTCTTTAACTTGAGCCGAAATCTCGTACACACGGGCGTTTTTGCTTTTCGCCTCCATCAGAAAAGCGGCCGCCGTGGTCCGGAAAGCGAACCCGCGTCCTCATGCTAAGCATCACAACGCCTTATCCACTGATCCACCGCAGATTGCTTTAGTTTTTGACTCAATTACACGTGGTATAAGTGGGGCACCAGTAAACGCGGTGGGAAATGTTACGTTCCCGATGGCCTAAGCCCACGGTGGCCGGCCGTTGTAAGGCCCGTTTCGCGCTTTTTCATGGCGTCTCTCCTTTTGTTACGCTACCACGACACAGCACGCTTCAAAGAACGTAATGCACGTCCAATTGGGAGAAATGCAAGCCCGGAAAGGCATGCTCTCAGCGGTGTATCGTAATACGCCATGTGAAAAGAATATTCATCATCTCAATTGTTCTAAATGCAGGGTAAGAAATGCAAAAAAAAAAGATCAAAGAAATAAGATTTACGTACCTATATGAGCACCACAATTGTTTTCCTGCCATGAAGATTTTTTTATTTTCTTTTGGTAAGAGTATTTTCAGGTGCTGGGGTCTGAATATGCACACATTGAAAGAAAGAAAAATGAGGTACGATAAATCTGACCACTTTTGAGCACAATCCTTCAGGCCCATTTGTTACGCCGTACGTACCCACGTCGTCAGTTGTTACGTACCTATGAAAATGCAATTCTGGTCTATGAAACTTTGGTAAATTTGGAGGAGACAGTAAAAATTATTGCTTCCCGAAATTTCATACAAGGACGTTTCGCCCTGTGAATGACAAAGTATTCTTATCATTTTTCTTGTACTTCACATATTTGTCGTATTTTAAACCAGCGCACAGAGATGTTTGCGCGAAAAGAAAATGAATGAGTTCCCAAAAAATGCGTTCCGGCCCATGGGCTTCACCACATCCTTTCTAAACAAACAGCCAGCGGGACCAAATCCTCGAGTTTGGCGAATGACGAGACTAAGCATGCGATTACAATGCAAGGCATGCATGCGCGCTGTTCCAGCGCAGGTTCTATTTTAAAGACGATAGTATTTGTTGGGTTATTCAAACCCGAAAACGTTGATCTGTATGTCGGTATGTCTGTACATCAATGTCTGTCCCTTGCATCAGCCTTGACGACGCCGGGTGGTCGACGCGGGGCACGCGCTCACGTGCAATCGGGGTTTTCTATATGCGCCGGACGGATTAGTATCGGCCTGAACAGCTGTGCTGTGAAAACTCACGCGAGGTTGGACCTCGTCGCAGTGTTAAAAGTTCAACAGTAACAAAAGGTTCCAGTAGATGCCGCAAGCAGTGAAACATGGCGGAATTGAATTTACTTTAGTTAACCACCACCGTGTGCATCGTACGGGAGGATCGCGAGGGACGGAAAGAGCATGAGAGTTGGGTGGGGGAAAGAAGACAGGCATTCACGTGCGAGAGGCAGCACAATACTACCGTCTTTCGAAGACATTTGCAGTGTAGTGAGCTGTTATGGGGCCATTTTTTAAAAGAACCGAGCTGTCAAGAAAATCGCAATTTTCCGCGTCCGCAGTTAAAAATACAACGAAGTTGCAGAGCGCGTGCAAGCGAGTGTGGGCCTCGGCGCGACCACCCGGTAGTGTTGCGACCGGGCGGGGGCACCCGATCCGAGCTCCGTGGCCTCCGACATACGAGTGGTAGCGTGTATGATGCGAGCGGCCAGCCGCTGTTGCAGCCGTGAAGAAGTCCAGAAGCCGTAGGCTAACGTAACTGTTTACTTCATAGCGAGAGGTGAGCCGAAGCCAAAGAACAATGCCCCGACGGGCGAGGTTACAATACAGGACTCGAGCAGAGCGACAACATCGATTCGCTGCTCTAACAGGAATGGTTTACAACGCTTGGGAGCTCTATTTATACCCGAAAGCGGTAACGGTCAAACGCCAACACGCTGGAACACGCACTACACTCTTTCCAGAGTTCGTAAGCTGTTCATAGCCTCGGGCACGTTGAGTCCGAGAGAGGGGAGAGAGGAGGACTCCGTTGCGATCACCGGGGCCTGCCTCTGTGTCCTTGAAGAGCGTGGAGACGAGCCGTGCAGGCAGCCGCCGAAGTTCAGCCGCCGCAGCAGCCGCCGAATGCGCAGAGAGCGAAGCGTCTGACGAGGCTTTGTCGCAACTTGTTGCCGACATGATTGCGCCTGTTTTCGAAGGCGCACGAGTGGCTTCGCCGCACAGTTGAGGAGTGATGCGGGGAAGTACTGCGGCGCTGGCCCATTCGTAACAGCTTCTCCGCCGGGGGTCCGAGATCCCGATGGATAAGGGTTTGCAACCGTTGTCCGGAGGGATGCGGTCGAAGTGAAGTATTCGGCAGACGCTCGACTCCAGGCCTTGGCTGTACGACACCGTGCTGGAGCTTCACCGGCGGGTCACTGGACGAGTAGTGGCTCCCCAAGAACGTCTCTGGCTTGGTCAGGCAAGCAACAGAACAACACAGGAAGACACAACCGCATCGCCGGCAAGTGCTAAGACAAATCCACACTGAAGATCTACCAGGCTTTTAGTTGCGAAAAAGTACGCGAATAACTAACTACTCTAGTTATATTTTTGCCCAGCAGTACTTTAGACACGTGAACAAACCTGAAAGTTGACATTTCGCGTGATTGGAAATGTCCCACACAAAAAAATTGCAATCATAAAGGGCGTAACCTGCGTCAGGAAAAACAATGAAATAGAGAAAGTCAGGCGTCTACAAGCCACTTCTCGCGCTGAGAGCTGCGATTCGAGCTCTCATCATTGCTCCGAGTTTTCCCCTTGTATCGCACTTTAGGTGCGCCCGTTCTCTGAAAGAGACTGCTGCGACCGCGTGAGAGGACACCGGCCGTTCGCTTCGACAACAGTCGAGCGCGCGGAGGAGCGAACGAGATTTTCCAACGTTCAAACGAGAGGCGCGCACTCCTTTTTGGAGGCGGCGTTCCCTTGGCGCGAAGCGAGCTCACTGCTTGGCCTCTCGGCGTGCCCGCCCTGAAACGCGCGCCACAAGTACCCGTGGAAGTTTTCGCTATCTCCTCGTTGCTCGCCTTCTTACGAACGCGTTCGGCAAGCAAACCCCGAAACGCGTTTACGTTCTCTGCTCTAGGCTGGTTGGTTCCCGACTTCGGCTCAGCCACAGGCGAAACTGGAATCTCAACTAGCTCAGCCGATGTGGGCTTATCGTCGGGAGCATCAGCTGGAAGTGACACGGGCACGACGAGCTCTTTAGACACTGGGTAGCTTCGTACAGTCACTACCTCGTCGTCCCTCGCGCTTACGGCGACAGCCTCAGCAAGCGAACACCGAAGGGTGTTTTCGTTCTGTTTTGCGGCTGTCAAGGCTACACTAGATCCAAGCTGCCCTGTCTCAAAAGACGGCTCAGCCGCCCCAGACACCTGAATCTCTACGAGCTCGGCTGGCCGTTGCTCGAGGTCAGCTACCTGAGCTGTTGGCAGGACGGAATCGGCTTGCTCAGTGGCGAGATCGTCATGACTCCCAGCTGAGCTGTGCAAACCGTTCGCTGCCTCGGCTGCAGGCTTGGCCACCACATCGCTCGTTTCTGCACTACCGTCCGAAGGAACAACCTCCGTTTCAGCGGACTCGTGCGGCGTCTCGGAAACCTCATCGTTTACGCATTCCTGCGAAACGTCGCTATCTCGCGAAGTGTTCACGTTCACGTCAGCAGCCGTTCCCAAGGCTTCCCGCGAATTTGAACCGTCCGAACACTCCGCCGAGATCTCTAAAACAAACGCCGACAAATTATCGCACTCCGTGGACAGGCACTGCCCTCTGCCGCCTCTGCCGACAGTCTGAGCTAATGCGCCGTCGTTATCTCTCTCAGCAACCTTGACGCGCTGCGGGGCAGCAACGGTCGCTTCCGACTCGCGCTCCCGAGCGTCTGCTACTTTCTTTTCGTTACCGTGGCCAGTTTCTCTATCCACGACAACGAGGTCTTTTTCGATCAACTCAGGCTTCACTTCTTCCTGCTCGAGTTGAATCTCATGCTCTAGGTTCTTGTTCTCCCGTTGGAGTCTCTCTCCCTCGAGCTCCCTTCTTTCCTGTTCAAGGCGCTCGAGCTCGAGGTCGTACCATCGCATCAATTCCTCGTGCTGTCGTTCTCTTTCCTCGCGTTGCTGCTGTCGTTTCTGCCTCTCGAACTCCTGACGCTGGCGCTCAGCCTCAGCCTCAGCCTCTGCCTCTGCCTCGGCGGCCTGACGTTTAGCCTCTGCCTCGGCGGCCTGACGTTTCGCGGTCTCCCTGCCATTGATCAGCTCAATGCATTCCGACAGCTCCTCATCGTCAGCCCCGACAGCGAGTATAGCCTGTATCAGCTCTGGCTTTCTCAGCGCGTCCGTAACATCCAAGCGCAACTCTTTTGCAAGCTCCAACAACTGCGGTTTTTTCAACGCTTTCAAATTCATGGCCGGTCTAGAGTACTGCTTTCCCACTGCTCCAAAATGTTTTGCGCGAATAACCCACGCGACAAAAACACACGCCCTACCAGCTATCCTCAGAAGCCTGGTAAAACTCAGTGAAGAAAAGTCCCGCACTCACCCTTGACCGCCGTGAATTCTGCGAAGTCCGAAGCCGCCTTGACGTCCGTTGTGTTGGGTCTCGCACCGCTGGCTTCAGGTGTTACGAAGTTGCTATCCGACCGCTGCCAACCAGTTGTTGCGACCGCGAAGGCCGACTGCAGCCGGGAAGACGTCCAGAAGCCGTAGGCTAACGTAACAGTTTACTTCATAGCGAGAGGTGAGCCGAAGCCAAAGAACAATGCCCCGACGGGCGAGGTTACAATACAGGACTCGAGCAGAGCGACAACATCGATTCGCTGCTCTAACAGGAATGGTTTACAACGCTTGGGAGCTCTATTTATACCCGAAAGCGGTAACGGTCAAACGCCAACACGCTGGAACACGCACTACACTCTTTCCAGAGTTCGTAAGCTGTTCATAGCCTCGGGCACGTTGAGTCCGAGAGAGGGGAGAGAGGAGGACTCCGTTGCGATCACCGGGGCCTGCCTCTGTGTCCTTGAAGAGCGTGGAGACGAGCCGTGCAGGCAGCCGCCGAAGTTCAGCCGCCGCAGGCAGCCGCCGAATGCGCAGAGAGCGAAGCGTCTGACGAGGCTTTGTCGCAACTTGTTGCCGACATGATTGCGCCTGTTTTCGAAGGCGCACGAGTGGCTTCGCCGCACAGTCGAGGAGTGATGCGGGGAAGTACTGCGGCGCTGGCCCATTCGTAACAGTAGTTAACAAAACCAAAAAACTGCCTAGCGCTCTCGTGTGCCGTGCCTGCCGTGCCTTACGGCAACCGCCCAGAGTCCCCGGCGCACGTTTGTCAAGCCAAGCATGCCCACTTAGGAAGATTGGCCAAGATTGACAAAAAAGATCTCCAGCTTTCTCCGTAATTGTGACACCGCTTGCTCGGAACGAGAAAAACACGTCATTGTGTACGCCCCTACAAGGTGATGTCCAATAACTATGGCTTCCGAAAAATGAAGAAAGCTTAAACTTATAGCAACAATGATGGAGTATAGGTCGTTGCGGCGGCGAAGATTAAGCAAATCGGCTACAATCGTGGACTTAAACCGTCGTGATGGTCGTCAACTAAAGTAATGCTCAACAGCCTCGGGAGAGCACAACGGTTTGAGACAGCTGGCGAAGCAGTGGAAGTGGTAAGTGAATATATCTACGTAGGCCAAGTAGTGACCCCGATCACAACCGTCAGGCAGAAATAATTCGAAGGATAAGAATGGGGTGGAGTGCATTCGGCAGGCATTCGCAGATAATGAATGGTAGCCTACCATTGTCCCTGAAGAGTAAAGTGTATAACAGCTGCATCTCACTGGTACTCACCTACGGGGCAGAAACATCGAGGCTCAATAAATGGGTTCAACTTAAATTGAGTACGAATCAGCGAGTAATGGAACGGAAGATGACAGGTGCGAGGTTAAGGGACAAGAAGACAGCAGAGTTGGTCAGGGAACAAATGGCGTGTCAAGGACATATTAGTAGAAGTTAAGAAGAAATAGCCGTGGGCAGGGCATGCAGTGCGAAGGCAAGATAAGCGTTGGTCATTAAGGGTAACAGAGTGGATTTCAAGAGAAGGCAAGCGTGGCATAAGGCGGCAGAAGGGTATATGGGGCAGATGAGATCAAGAAGTTTGCGGGGATAAATTGGTCGCAGTTAGCACAGGACTGGGATAATTGGAGATCAATGGGAAAGGCCTTTGCCCTGCAGTGGCCGTAAACAGGCTGATGATGACGAAGACGACGACGACGACGACAGTCGTGAAGGTTGCGTATACAGCTTCGCTACCTTCAAGTATTACGGGCTAGTGTTAGCTTCCTTGAATTTTTACTCTAATTACACCCTTGGTCTCGTTATTCGCCAAATTCTCGTGTTTGGAAAAGATTGCTGGCCGTTGTGGAACGTTGTGGGGAAGCTCACCTAAAGAAAAAAAAAGAACTGGCGATTACGATACTCCCTAATGCGATCTTTGACCGCAGCAGCACTGCGCTGAGGCACCACTCACGCGTGGGTTCTCTCGACACCACCTATGGTGAGTCTCTTTGGCGGCGGTGGCGCGAAGTGCGTCTCAGTAAGGGTCCACGAACTGCGTCTTAAGCGAACGCACATAGAGTCAAACGCACGCCCCCATCACGTTTGCGCCCCCGCGTCGCGCCGTCGAACGCCTCGTGCGGGCACAGCATACTGCCCTTCCTCTTCCCAACCGCATATTAAATGCAAAGCATATCAGTAACTCACGATGTCACCCGCGTTGACGTCCGTAGTCGTAGTCCGCACCCCTCCCCCTACACTATATAAAAGAAAATACTATCCGGCGCGAGGTTTCGATCCCTCGACCCTGCGGGCGGAGCGCAATGTACATGGTGCTCTACCCACTGCGCCACAAAACCGACACAGAATGGGACGCTACGAACGCGCCTTATATCGTTGACTCATTCAAATTACTGCTGACGAGCGCTCTCTCGTCAGCAGTTGCCACAAGTGCAACAACATTAACGTAACGCAAACTACTCAACGTCGTGCGCCCCCGGAAATGCTCTGCATTTGATCGTACCCCTCGCGAGGGGGATGTTTCGCACTTGATCGCACTTCCACTGCTCTTTGCGCATGCGCCCCGTCGCTATAGCAACGGAGGCGCGTCCTCTGCTTCCAGGACGCCGCGGCGCCAAATTGAAACGGGTGGTGAGCGGTGGTGCCGCACGCCGCTCGTCTAAACGCGCCGTCGGAAGCGAGAAACGTCGTCGCCACATCTACGATCGAGATAAATAAATGCAAACGTAAAGCGCCAGACATTCGGCGCATTTACCTCATCCTAGCCATTTCATCTCTCTCTTTGTAGATCGTGCTTGAACCTCCGGCGCAAATGTCACGTGGTTCGGATAACCTTGCAACGAGGACGACGACGGACCTGAAGGACCGGTGAACGTGCAGCATGCAGAATTTGTGCTTGCTTTTCCTCGCGCACGTGCCGGCATTGCAATGCCACTTTTTTTCGCTTACTATCGTACAAAACAACCCAACGAGAGTTCGTGACTAAACTGAACGCGGGCGGTGCCGGTTAGCTACGTATATTTTGCCTAGAATGTATAGGTCCGCGCAGAAGTAAACGGAGCACGGGAGCGGTGGCCGAACTGCATCGCTGCGCCGCGTGTGGGCTCCGACGGGAAACAGCGCGCGCCACTTGCCCCTCGTTTTGAAACGGCGACCTTGGGGGCGCACGTGATTGGCCCTGTGCAAAATGTCGTCATTTCTGGCGTAATCCGGAAAAGTACCGCGGAGCAGTCGCTCCTGGCCCGTGACTTACTTATTTTCGGAGAGCGGGGGCTCGCGCCGCCACGGCAAAACGCCCCCCCCCCCCCCCCCCCCCCCACCCCCCCCCTACCTCCCAATTTCGCGACACTCGACTCCTTTGCTTTCTTTAATCTTTGGCTTTTTCTTTCACCCGTCGGTCCAGGCCATCGTTCCCTCGGTTGTGCCAACAACCGGCTCAGCCTAGAGACGGCCGCCAAAGCGTGCGTGGGTGCGCCCTAAAATACGAGACGATACGCACAATTACAAGAGCTTTCTGCGCTCCCAAACTTGCGCATCGACGTGTCCCGCATATTTGGTACGACGTGCCGCTTAAGGACGTCAGTTTGGAAGGGAAGGTTAAACGATTAAAGGAAGGGACACTGGCGGAGGCGAAGGAATCATTGTCCTTGTCAGCACTAATGCTGCGAGAGTACAGTGCTTTAAGCCACACATCTTCAAACAGCACCGATTTCCTTTCTCCACTGACCAAATTTGGATATGGCAAATGACTGTAATGACGATAGTGCAGTAGATGTTTTAAAAAGGCACTGTTCTTACTCCAGCCTAGAAATATTGATATACAATACTAGCCTCATTACAGTGTAAAACCATTATCTGGTTTGCAGAAAAACCTGAAAGTAAAGTATTGCCGAAACCTTTTCGTAATTTCAAAAGCGGACAATTTCAGGATTAAGAAAAAGCTGTAATAGGGACTTCTTGACCTAAATTACAGAACTTCCGCGCGAGCTCAAATGTAAGGTGTCCGTTTTCTACTAACGAAAATCCTGTAGCTCACAATTTCTGTCCAAAGAATTATTCCCTTACCCGCATGTAAGGTGTCCGTTATCGGGTAACAATTCCGTAATTGGTATGTGTAAATCTGGGTTGCGCAGTGGTTATAAGGGACGAGGTGTCGAAAAAATACAGGCGTTAAAGGGATACTGAAGTAAATTTGTCAAGCTCCCGTTTTATATGCGACTGCATCTCATTCACTCGCCTTGTCCCTCCATACGGCGTTGTTGTTGTCCGTCCACACACCACCCCTCCCCCATTCTCCTCGCCGCGCGAGGTGCGCTCTCCGCCGCTCACCCCCTCTCCTCTCCGATAGTGAACACTCTTTCGCGAGGGGCATTGGATTGGATTCGATTGGCTTGGCTTGGCTTGGATTGGGTTTGGATTGGATTGGATTGGATTAAAGTTGATTGTGTTGGATTGTGTTGCGCCATAGCCGCGGTCGTTCCAGCACCGGCGTTCCGATTTCGGGCACGTGCATAGACTTGATCTTCGCTGCAAATTGCACGGTGGTCCCGTTACTTCACCATGCACTACCCGTACACTTCAGCGACCACAAGGCCGTCATCGTTAACGTTACGCCGCGTGTTAAATAAAGAATACATCATACGCGTTCCTCACACGTTTCACGCAATTAGAGAATCAACCCAACGGAAACACCAAGTGAACCCCCATGATGCGTCGCATCTCCACAGGGTTCCCCTCGCGTGAAGGTGGGGTAATTTTTGCTTGCACTGCGTAGACTGGCTCAAATTAACACACTTGTCATCGTTTATTTAGTTGATAAATCGGTAATTGTTTTGTACAGCCCGAAAGAAGAAAACAATTCAGGCCAATCCACCATGTGAATGTGGTTGGAAAGCAAAGCTGTAAACGGCACCCACAACGATTACCCATGCGACGTCACTTAAATTCACTCACGTAGCTCTACAAATAGTCAAACCAGAGAGAAGTGAAATGCACTTAGCCACACCCGTTGTTACTTCAAATAGATATACTTGGTAAGTATTAAATCAATGCATGATGTATGAACGGTGGTTGGTTGAGTTGTATTGGTGCAGCACACGAGTGGGAACTTTTTTTCACAAAATTAAAGGAAGCTCAAACCCTGTGTTAGACGATCTCACTTCTCCGTTTCGGCCACCGCGGACGGAGGCGACGAGATCGGCGGCATAGAAGGAAGGAGGAGCAGGATGAGGAGGAAGCAATCCTTCTATTCAGATTTCTAAACGGCCCAGAGTGCAGCCCAGGGGAGTGGTTCCTCCTCCACAGTGCGCGCCGCCTGTCCACCAACTGAAGCTGGGTACAGCGGGATTCACACGACGGAGAACCCCTCTCTTTTTGGCCCGCGGGAGCCGCTCACGTGACCGGTTTTAGGCTCCGCCCCTCGGTGCGGATCGCCCGCCGATGCTCCGGGAAAGAAAATGCCACCGCGTGTTTTCGCTCGGCGGCGGCGGCCCTCCGTAGGGAATAGAACCAGTTTTTGGCACATAGGGCAAGGCTCGCGCGGAGGAAGCGAGCCTGGCCCTCGCTTCCTCCGCGCTGTCGTCTGCTACTCACTCCGCGCAGCTCCGCACGTGTGGATGCGCCACCAAGACGGAAAATCCGGTCACGTGGTGTTGACGTCACATATCCGTCCGCCTCCGTGAGAGGGTTTCTCCGTCGTGTGAATCCCGCTGTAGGCGGAGAGGGGCTGGGCAGCAGCATCTCCCTTTGGTTTTGTTGGGTAGTTGACGGATGCTCAGGGCAAAAGTTGCACACCCCGCGTGTGTGGCGGAGTGTTCCTACTTCTCAGAAAAATTTACATTCAGCGTCGTAGGGAAGACACGTCGGGTGTGGGAAGGAGCCGGATTGTATGAGCCGTAGGGTAGTTTGTTGTTCTCTAGAAAGGGCAGGGTAACGCGAAGGTAGGGTCTGTCTCTGAAGGCGATAATGCTGGGTTATGTCCCTGAACTTGACGAGCGGGTGCCTGTCGTCGTGCAGCTTCATAGCCAGGGTACGGGAAGGGGGGTGGGGGGGGGGTGAAAGCGCACGCTTGTTGGTGGCGTGTTCGGTGCCCTCAATTGAAGCGTGAGCGGGTGTGCAGATGAGCTATATGGAACCGTTTGGAGAGTGTTTTTCTAGCACACGCCGTGCAGGTCGGGACACCCATTGCGACTGGCAATTTTGGTAGGCTTTGGGAAGCGGTGACTACATTCCGAACCCCTGGTTGAGTGAGAGCCAAGGCGATGGCTGCCTCTTCTGCTGCCGTCATGTCTTTGGTCTTGAGTGAGGCACACGCAAGGAGGTTAGTTCTAGAGGAGCCACGATGATGGCGTACTGCTGCTCTCGATGTTCAGAGGCGCCTGTGTAAACGACTTCATGATCGCCACCGAGGATAGGGTCGAGCGCTTGAGCCCGTCTTTCTCGGCGACCCCTGTCGTGTGAGGGGTTCAAATTTTTAAGCAGAGGGAGAATCTTTAGTGCTTGTCGCCAAGAGTCCAGGAGTACATCACAGCGGAGGTACATTTTGTGCTGGCCATCAAGGAGTATTTGAATGTGTTCCTTGATGTGTCATTTGATGTGAGGGCGGACGAGAAGGAGCTGTGATTTCTTGCGTGAACACTGGAGGCCACATGCTTTAGGACATTGGCGTACTAGAAGTGAGGTGACATGCGTTGGTGTGAGCATCCTTTATTTTTGTAATTTCTAGCACACCTGCAAGGCGCGCGCAGGGCCGCTAGACGTGCTGTGGACGGAGCGCACAGCGGTGCGAGAGGTCACGTGACGCTGTCACGTGGCATTCAGCGAGAATGCCGGGGGTAAACCCGTATATGCGCTCGGTGAGTACACCACCTGCCTTTCCCGTCTCCGCTTGGGCTCGTAGCTAAATCGGTAAGACAACGGGCTCTCGCTTTGGTACTCTATTTGTTCCAGGTTCTATTCCTGGCGGCACCAGGAAATTCTTTTATTTGTTCGCGGGAGTTTTCTGTTGACACAACGGTCGCGAAAGAACCCTTGAGGGGGCAGAGGTAAAAAGCTTTGCTTTAACACTACCATGCCCGGTCTGCGGCGGCCGCGCCAACTAAAGGCTGTGAAGTCGGGAGGAGGTGCACCGTGATTGGACGATGTCTAAAATTAGCCTTTAAACAAGTTTCGGTTTCGGTTCTGTAAAACAACATGCTGGACATCCGACGTTATCGTTGGAGTAAACGCCATACCGTGCTTCTGCCATGTTGTCGGCTGTAAAATGCCTAAGATAGGCCTCCCAGGACGGCTTAGAATCGTAGCGATCACTTCCAGAGGCCTACGCAGTGGATGAACGCCCTCCGCGTCACCGCAGACGCTCAAATTCCATGCTGTTTTCCCCCATATTTATAGCTTGCCTCACTCATGCCTGTATCGTAAAAAGCGCGTCCGCACCAAGCCAAGGGTCTGCTGATTCTGGCCTGTTCCCACTGCCCGCAAGCAGTCGGTGCTTATGGCAACAGCACGCCAACGAGAACTCGCTAGCGCGTCAGTGTCAGTCTGCGCGCGTTCTGCGAACTCGCTCGCGGAACAGTGCACGTTACGGCCCAAAAATGATGAACTCAGTATAGAAAACATCGGCCGAAAACGAAAAAATCAAATTACAAAAAAAAAAGAATGTAACCTCGGGGATTCGAACTTGCTACTTGCAAAACAAAATGCGTAGCGCTCCAGACCACTCGGCAACGGGTGAATTTTCAAAGAAAAAAACTCAGACAAGACAATGAACACACAATATAAACACTAACAGACAGCGCAGGGTAAGCACGTCAGTCTAACAAAGGTCGGCACCATTTCAAAACTCAGGCAACCAAAAGCACGCTTCCAAAAGATGCAGCCACTCCGGTGGATCACTCTGCGCTGCATAAACGCTCGGAACGCCGCCAGTTCCCCCCAAAATTGGCCGCGTATCTGCTCCTTTCGTTGCAAATGTCGTCAAAAGACGATAGTCTTTCTAGACATTTGCCAAGGCAATGCCTCCCTTTGCTTTTTCGCTCACCTCTCATGCTGTTTCTGTTCCGTCGCGCTCATCTCAAGGGAAACACACTAAAGGTTTGCTCAAGGCTATTTGAATTACCGCGTTCCACTGGTACAGGCGGGGTTCCTCGATGCTAGCGCTGCATTACGGCGGAGACGCGCGTGAATCGAGGCGGCCGACTTCAAGGTTTATACAACCGCGTTGGCGTGCTCCACGTGCGTTCCAAGCAGACCGTGAAACCTAGCTAGTGGAACCTTTCTTTGCTGTTGCCGCGTGATTTCTCATATGCCGCCAGGAGGTGGCGGTTTTCTGCAGTATATGTAGAATATCATTTGCTATCGAAAAACCAAGCAGGGGGTTGCGCAGGCCGATCGGTCATGCGGGACTTCACAAGCTCAAGAATCCTAGGAGAACAAAAACGTCATATGGCACCCGATTAACGTGCTCAAATGGCAAGAAGCGAAGGGGTGAGGTCAATGTCCTTTTTTGTGTCCGTTGTAAAACGTCCCAGAAAAACACCGCGTCATGGCACAGCATAAAACAATTGTAAATAGTCTCTGGTTGATTGCACAAGCTGCAATTGTTTGACCAAGGGATCGACATTCCTTTTTCGCGCAGCCGTGTCTTAACTGGAAGCGTCTGGGAATGAAGCTTAAAGAAAAACGTTTTGGCATTTGGCGGCACACACATACGCTTGACACGATCTAAAACATTATTCTTAAGGTCACGCAAGTGTGGCTGGGGATAGCGAGGCACGGGGAGCAGATTATAAATTAAAGTGTTCGTCATAGCCTTCCTTGAAAGACTAAACAAGTACTCCAGGGACAACACGCCGGTTGAGTACCTTGGCGTGCCTTTACACAAAATAAGGAACTCAGGGCCACACTGGTCTTCAGCACTCACGCATGTCAAGCGGGCCTCGCAGGCATGGATGGGGCGAGAACTTTCTGTATTTTCCCGTGCTCAAGTCTGCAATGTCTTCTTGGTAGCAAAGCTTGTTCATGTGCTTCAAGTACTGCACTGTGCACGGGCGAAAGTCCAGGCTCTACACAGCGTATTTGCTACCTTCGTGTGGGGATCTGAATGGGAGCCAATGCGCAGGGATAATTTATTTCTTCCTTTAGGGTCTGCTGGTGTTGGGTTAATGCATTTGTTTGTGCACCAACTTGTGTCTGGATTTTTCTTCTACACTCTTTTTCCTCGGCCACGGGCGAGCGCTGCCCACTATTGGAAATATAAGGTATATAATGTATAACCAGTTTACGCTTTTATTTATTTTTAGCATTTCAAGCAGCTTAGGTGACTATTTGTTGTATTGCAATCGTGCAGTAAGCGTCCCCCAAGTTTCTACAATATCTCATGTCTAGCAATTGCATTTATTAGACGGAAAAGCGTTCGCAGATGCCTATAGTCATGCTGCTGACCGCTGTGCTTGTTCGCCCAGCGCAAGAAAGTGCTTCCCGCACCCTAGTTTTACGCTGTACGGTAAAAGTATCAGTTGATTTTATTTCCTTAGTACCTATATTGACTTCGCTGACTCTTCTCCCGCCTTCAAGAGGCCTTATATTTTCCTACTGGCGTACCAGTTAGCGACGCTTGTGCAGCGCTTGTGTGAAGCGACCTTGACTTGGAGCTAGATACAGTGTACAAACTAACGATGTAAATAAAGGCACATTCTTCCATTCACAAACGTGTCCTGGCTTCGTTTCAACTGAGCGAACGAATTGTGACGACTCGTCGGCGACCGGCGGACGAAACGCTGGGCCGACTGACTCTGTCTGAAGGCCGGAGAGCCGTGCAGTAGCGCAGCCAATTGCCAGCTCATCTCCTCCCGACGTCACACGAAAACACCACAAAAAATAGGCGAGGGTGCAGAGAGGAGGACAACATTTTCGAATTGATTTTTCTACTAAATAAACTAGCGTAAACGCGCTCACAGTTATCGAAACAGGGCCTAGGGACTCCGGACTACAATTTGCGCTCGTAATCCCGCAATGTTTACAAATCACTTCAGTGTCCAGAGAGTTCTTAATTGAGAACTCAGTGTATTTGATCATGTATGCTCAATATGCACGCACGCAGGCAAGCTGTCTGTCTGCAAAAGTTTGTTACCCATGTGTTGGTGTGAACACAAATACATATAATTTATTTTTTACAAACTGAACCCTCTGCCTTGTTCCGTGGCGTCGTATAAAAAAATAGAAAGAAACAAAACAAGAGCAATTAGCCACTTCACACAAATTTAAACCTTAAACTAAATTTATTTGTGTTCCAAGTTTCTCCGCTCCACAAATGCAGACAGATAAACAGTGACGGAAAACAGCCGTAGTAGACAGTTTGACAAGGCCGCAGCCCCCCGTCTAGTCAACAGCTGCATCGTGATAAAGCTAGCACATGCAGTTATAACAAAGACAACCACAAAAATAAACAATGAAGAGCTTCCAATAATGCATTTCTTTGCATCACACGTATCTTCTACGGGTGCACAAAAATAGGCAAACACGAAAGTGAACGAAATAGACAAAAAATGGCCTAACCACACATTTTGCTACGCATGGCACGTAGTGGATGCTTCGAACATGTGTACTCATCAAAATCTGCACATTCCAACGCATTGAAATAAGAAGGCCGAGTACTGGTAACCACCCTTTCCCAATATTTAAACGAGCCCTAGTAAGCACTCAAGGTTCTTTATGCCTTAAAGGCTAGCTTTTTGTCGAAACCGAACCATATTACGCATATGGTTAATATTAGTGTTTGTACGTTAAAGGGGCCATGGAGACAGAATGCAAGTATTGGTTGTTTTCATTGCCTCGTTAGAAGAAAACTGGTTTTGACACAAACGTCGCTCAAATAAGCTATATAATTAGGAAAAAATACAATAATTATGCGACCCACTAGCTCATTTCCCTAACTAAATCCATGACGTCATATGGGCAGCTATGTGATTGGCTGAGGCCGTCAAAAGCAAACAAAAGTTAGGCCAGGCTTATAAGCTTAAAGAATGAGCTATTTGCACTCAAATTAAATGCCTGATTTTTTAAGCAGTAAGTATTGTGGGGCTGAACAATAAAAATTGGCCGCGTATCTGCTCCTTTCGTTGCAAATGACGTCAAAAGACGATAGTCTTTATCGGCTTTTGCTAAGTAAATGCCTCCCTTCGCTTTACCGCTCACCTCTCATGTTGTTCCTCTTGCGTCGCGCTCCTCCCAAGGTAAAGACGCCAAATGTTTGTTTAATCATTTAAAATTTCCCGCGTTCCACTGCTCCAAACCGGGTGTCTCGATGCGAACGCTGCCGTACGGCGAAGACGCGCGTTAATCGAGGCACCCTACTTCAACGTTTATAGAACCGCGTTTCCCTACTCCACGTGCGTTGCAAGCAGAACGTGGAAACTATCTAGTGGAACCTTGCGTAACTGTTGCCGGTTGATTTCTTAAAATGGCGCCAGAAGCTATAGTGGCGCGGGCGATAGCAGGCTACGGCGGAGTGAATTCTTTTTCTGGAGTTGATGAAGTATTTAATTTTACAAAAGTCAAGCATGTTTGAATTTTTATAAAGGAACACTGCAAATATCACTTCTGTATTGATTTGTTGTCTCATATTTGCGTAATTTCTTCTTCTTCAACAATGTTGACAAGTATGAACATTACACCGGACCAAGACGGGTAGATTTAGCTGTGACTATATAAGACTATTGCGCAGGCATTCTTTTGCTTTGGCCGGGTGGCTGAATCGAGTCACAGACAGACAGACGGACAGACAGACAGACAGACAGGCAGACATTTTTGTGTTCTAAGTGTGTGTGTTGAAGACTGGTAATAAAGAAAAAAAAAGACATAGAGACAGACCAAAATGTCTGGGTTTAAGTAGCCCAAGATAGACTATCGTCTTTAAAAGTTACGAAACTACTCCATCCGCACTCGCTCTGTTTTTTATTGGATTTACACCTACTTTATTTTTGTTACTGTTAACAGTAATCGTTTCGTGAAACATTGGCTATGCGCGACAAACAGGGTCTAAGACAACGTCGCTTATACCAATTGATCAGTGTCATGTGACACAACCCCAAAGCGCCAGACTGCGCTGTGCAGCTATAACAAGCAAAGTGCGCGCTAGTGCTTCTAGTAGACATAAACTTAAAATCACCAGTGTGTACTGCACGCACTGTGCTTGTTATAGCTAAAAATGTCGTTTGCGGTATTTGTTAGAATATGCATTGCTTCAAGCCCCTGGAAATGCTACTGTATAATTCTGTTTTCTATTCCAAGTTAAATTAATGTAAACTTGTTTTGTGTACTTTAAAGTACCCAGAACAAGTATACCCCCTACATAAAGTATTCCTCCCTACATTAAGTTTATTTACCTAAATATATTGATTTTGCAGGCGCCATGAAGACAAAATGCAAGTTTCTTTTATTCGAAAGATTGGTATTTTAAATCACCCCAAGCGCTTGTCCTGCAGCAAACGATGCTTTATTCACAGAGAAACTGAGCGATTTAAGACCAAATTTTTATTCTCCTGCTCAATTGTGTGTTTCGTGACGTCCTTGATTAGGCAAGCCTTCAAACAAACATTAGTAGGCCGAATAGGCCTGCAATAAAAGGCGGAACGCCTTGTTTAGCGTCAGTCCTAGTTGGCACCACAATGCCGCTCAGGACCACCGTCCGCACTCAATCTGTTTTTGGCCAGATTTGCACCTGGTTCATTTTTGTTACAGCTGACAAGTAAAGAGCGGAGTGGGGCAAAGAGGAAACACTTGTGAAGGTTATATTAGCAAAAATTAAGAAGAAATAGCCGTGGGCAGGGCATGCAATGCGAAGGCAAGATAACCGTTGGTCATTAAGGGTAATAGAGTGGGTTCGAAGACAAGGCAAGCGTGGCAGAGGGCGGCAGAAAGTTAGGTGGGTAGATGAGATCAAGAAGTTTACGGGGATAATTTGGTCAGAGTTAGCGCAGGACCGAGATAATTGGAGATATATGGGAGAGGCCTTTGCCCTGCAGTTGGCGTAGACAGGCCGGTGATGAAGACGATGATGATCATGGTAGTGAAGGTTGCGCACAGCTTCGCTACCTTCAAGTCTTACGCATTATTGCGAGCTTCTTCATTTTTTTTACTCTAATCGCACGCTTGGCCTCATCATTCGCCAAATTAGCGTATTTGGTAATGATGGCTGGGCGTCCTGGAACGTTGTGGGGAAGCCAACGTAAAGGAAAAACTTGAGACGATGCGCACAACTACAAGAGCTTACTGCGCTCCCAAACTTGCGCATCGACGTGTCCCACATACTAGGTACGACGTGCCGCTAAAAGACGTCAGTTTGGAAGGGGCGATTTGAAAGCACACTTGCGGAGGCGAAGGAATCGTTGTCCTTGTCAGCGCTAATGCTGCGAGCGCACACTGCTTTGAGACCACACATATTCAAACAGCACCGATTTCCTTTCCCCACTGACTGAATTTAGATATGGCAAACGATATTAATGGAGTGCGTGTAGTCGATGTTTAAAAATGGACTGTTATTACTCCAGTCGCGCAATACGGATATGCAATACTAGCCTCATTAGGCGGGTTCCACATGTTATGCAAAGAACGCAAGGACGCGACAAGTAAGGGAGGAACACAGATGTTGGTAAGAAAAGAAGTTGTTTCCTTTTGCACCGCCGTTCTCTTCTAGGGCCTGTCCAGGAGGTCCATGATGTTAACTGGCCCTTCTGGTTCATCCTGCGAAAATGAAACGCACATACAAATTTCTGGACTTTCACGCACGGCATTGAAAGTGTAATTAAGGCGTGCTTGGAGCCATGCCCAGGTGCTATATAATTTATACTATTGAGAAAATGTGTGTACGGAAATTCTTAAGTGGTACAATTTTGATGGATAAACAAACGGTGAGGGTCATTGCTTCACATTCTAATGAAGTCCATGGGGCGAACAGAGAGGGGAATGCTAAACCATATTGACTGAAATAATGGCACTAAAACGCTCTTGTTTAAACAAAATAGTCGCTTTGTTTGCTCAGGGAAATTACTGTTTGCTAAAGGAAACGTTTCTCTGCGGGCCTGCGCTATTTACCAGTTCAAGATACAACGCTGGCCAATCGAGCACCCTTTCCGTAACACGTTTTTCGAAACACCTGCATTCACTGAGTCCGATGACAAGCATGGACACCTCGCGTGAGCATGTCGATTTGCCGAGAGATACAGGGCTTTGGTAAACTTTCACCGTTGTACAGTCTGCAAGAGACGCGCCGCATATTGACAAGTGGCGTCGGCCTGGCCACATGCTTTGCTGAGCCTGCGCAACTTCTTTGCAGGTTGGTTTTGGGGTAGTGGGATTTCGGATGCCCGGTTAGGAGGCGGATGCAGAGTTCGAGTATGAGTTGATCGCACCACGCTTCTCTCCGAGCAGGGTGACGGCTAATGCACGCTGAGGGCGTACTACGGCGGACGTACAGCTGTCGTGGGAGACCGACTGGCACTTGTGCCTGGCGTCTTTGTTTTCCTTGACGAAATGCTTCGACGTCATGATCAGGGGATGACGGCGCATACGAGGAGGACGTCACGCGGGGAAACCTCCTTTTGTCCAAGGCACTCCGCGACCTGTAGAAGATTTGTAATCAAAAAGTTGTGTGTTTAAAATTCTGCGTTTCGGTGTGGTGAAGATGAGGACGTTTGAGTTAAGCGCGCGCCGCATGGTCCAGGCTATGAACCATGAGGGGACGCTGACGCTGATGCAGTGCACGTCTCGTGTGGTGCTAGTCGGTACGTACCACTGGAGTGGTGCCACTGAAGTAGTGCACGGAGATGGGGGCCGGGTACTGGGTCCCCGTCACCCCATTCACTATTAACACTATAAACACAGACCAATTTTGCATCGCTCCAGAGGACGAAAGCAAAATGTTGTGGTGTATACGCTCTAGAAAGTCCCCGGAGGTCGTTTTCACCCTAATGCTCCAGAATGGCCAGTCGAAGTTTCCTAGTGTGCAGCCGAGCATTCAGTTTGAACGAAAATGGGCACCCCCCTCCCCCAGGAACATTGCGAAATGCGAAACGCCATTCACGCCTTGCGTGTTGTCCCTGCGCAAATGGATTTTTAAAGTTGGGCTGCGTCATTCGGCGAGTTTGTGCACTTGGTCAGTTCAACTGGTCATCCTGGAGCGCGGTGGTGAAGACAACCTATGGGGACTTTTTAAAGCATATCTGCGTTCAATGCGGCAGACAAATGTTGAAAGTACAACAGAGTTACTCTTTTCCTCCTAAAGGAAACTTTCTTTCAATTTGTAATGAATATTTTTAATAACCTAACATCTTCCAGTGCGGCGAAAGTGTGACATCAAGCACTGCACCCGGTGAGGCGGGTTTTCTCGCTCAGTCAACACACAAAGACTTAGCACTTTAAACGGCACTTTCGCTTTTAAAAGGCCGTGCAAGGTTGACCATCCCTGGTGTTGAGCCAGCACTCTTTTGCCAACGGACAGAGGAAGAAAAGCTTCGACGGAATCGTGGCTGCTGCACGGGCATAAGCGTCAAGCGAAGCACGTGTTCAGCCGCTTTTAACTCTCGGATGATCAAAATGCTACTTGTATTACGCATTCTTATTGTCATACTTGGGGAGTCTTATTCAATCTATTTTAAAAAGGAACTGACAAAGGTCTCCTCAAAAGCATGGCAGTGATTAATTTCCAGCGGTTATTTCAAAATTTAGACTCTGTCTTTTGCGGAATCGGCGGATATTACTTATCACTTTGAAGTTGGCCACTATTGCGGACACGAAAGTGGGGGGGGGGGGGGGGGGCATCGAAGTGAGAAACATTGAAGCTCCTAATTGGAATTTAGTATTTCTTCAAAGTTTGGTTTCAAACAAACTTTAGGCAGATGTCTTATATATTTCTGTGCTTGAAGCCACTACGTAAGAAAGAACCTGCACCCGCATCAAAAAGCGCGGCGTTCGCTTCGCATTCGCAATTTTTTTCTCGCAACGTGCAGACGTTTGGCAAAAACATAGTTCACTTGGGTCTATTGACTGTCGTGGTGATAAATTACTTACATGAAAACGCAAAATGCCTGCCACTCATACGACTCTGAGAAAAAAGGGTAGGAAAAGGCAGAAAATCGCGGGTTTTTCCCCTCGGCCCCGCGAGTTTCTCCCTTTTGCTGTTTACATGTAGCGCACTCTATACTGCCTCTACCAGACACTGATACGGGGGAGTATGCATTCTTCCCTGTTGTCTGCGGCCTGCTGTTTTCGCCGACGCCGATAATGAGACCGTATTTGGTTGCACAGTGGCTGTCGCCGATAGGGCGTGCACGAGAATCCTGTAACACCACCCCTGCAGGGCGCTGCTTACTTGTCCTCTTTTTTTTTGTCATCGTGTGCTCATCAGGCATAAGCACGGCTCGCGAGCCCTGTGTTTGGCGCACATTCTGTGGGCGCCGCTGCAAGCTTTCTGTGTGCGACTAACCTAGCTGCGCCCTGTTAAACGTGATCATCGCATTTGTGGACGCTTTCTACTGACACGTATGCTAAAAGATGGCAGCAATGTTACTAAATTGCGCCTTTCTTAATGAACGAGCACGGATCGATACATTAGTTGCCAACAACAAACGGCCCCCATTCGGTAGTATTTTGGATGGCGTCTCGGAATGGCTGCCAGACGAGCAGTCTGCTCTTCACTAAAAGAGCGAAGGCAAGGCATTGCGTGTTATTACTCACCGTAGTGTTTCGTTTCACGTTTTTTTTTTCTTTGAACTATTCTACTGCTTGTTACAAAACTTGAAACTAGTAAAAAGTTGGAATTTCGCGGGTTACATTCGACGAAGTAACAAACCACATGTGAGGCTCACGAATTGCTGTGGATTATCGAAACAAACAACAAGCTCATTGTTCCTATACTTGCGTGCTCTGCCAGCGGTGTTATAAATACTTTTTAGCCGTTTTAAGTTGAGTTGTGCTTTGTGATCACGCAAATGCGAAAAGTGTACTATGTGTCGTGCAGTGTGCATGTATACGTTTATTATGGTTTCCCTGTTTTGTCTATTGCCAGAATTGTGCGTGGAAATGCCTACAATGAATTATACGTTGCAATGTTGCGCTGTTTCTTCCCAATCTGTGCCCGCGAATGTTCGGCCTGAGTAGTGTTTTCTAGGTAAGCCATAGAGAAAACGCCTAACGTAAGCGCCCACTTATACCGATGCTTAGCGCTGCCACTCTCCCCTACCCCTTTTTCAACTATCTTCATCTATCAGGAATTTTTAAACATTCACGATTAATTTATTTCGAGCTCGCTGGACGGCGGGCAGTGTCATTTGTGCACTATTTTGTTTTGTGGAGACTTTGCTGCGACAGATGCGACAAATCCGATTTCGCGCCGCCTGCACCGCCTAGCGCTGAGGTGCATGATTGCAGACTATCTGCGGGTAGATTCATTGGTCGTATCAAGGTGAGGGGTCGGCGTCATCGGGCCATTACGGTGGATTAAGGCGATATGATATGAACACCGATGATATCCCTATTATTTATATACACCGCAAATAATTAGCGATCTACCCTCATAGAATACTTCTTCGCGGAGCGGTAGAAAATATTTTCTGGTAGGATGAGTAGTCATTATTGTGTGGAAAGCTTCTGTACACTTTCTTCCGCTCATTAGTATTGGAAGAGTACCAAAAATTGCTCTCAACAGCTTTTCTGCACAATTTCTGGCAATAATATATGTGCCTTAGCGTGACGGCCCGCGAAGTTGTCGCTATTGCAAGGCCCTCGGTCGGAGATCTATCTCAGCAGAGCTCCATGGCTCACCTCTTGAGCTGGCGTGCAAGAGGTGCCTGCAGAACGGGCGGCCCGCCGAGGACGAGCACTCGGGAGACGGAGCCTAGCGGGGACAGATGAAACTGTGGCGCCGCCAGCACCGCAGCCGCTGGTAGAGGCGGGTCCAGGCGACTCGCGGGAACCGCCGGCGGCGCCTTGCCCCCGGTGAGCGTCCTCGGCCTCCCGCAAAATGGCCCTCTCCTCGGCGATGGCGAAGTGGAGGCGGGCGTTCTCCTTCCGGAGGAGGCACGTGCGGGCCCGCATCTCCTGTTGCAGTGAGACACGACACAGTGTCGCATCACTTATTGTGGCAAGGGTTTATACCGCCTTCGGCAACGAACACAATTACATTCAATCGAGGTTTGTGATATAACTTTGGCAGCCAAGTGGCTATAGGAGGTCTAGCGCGATAACTCGCCGCTAATAATTCATAGTGTGTTTTGTATATCGTACACAGGGTGTCGAATCGGACTATCTTCGGGTTCGGTTCGGGTTTGGTTCAAGCCTTTCGAATTCAGTTCCGGGTTCGGTTCCGGAGCACCATTCCGTTCCGGTTCGAACCGGTTCAAACGGGTTCGAACGGCTTCGAAGAAAAAAAGCGGGAGAGTTTTTGTGTTTAATTTTTTTAGTGCCGCGTTTTAATTTTATTGTAACTTCAGTAAAAAAACAAATTCATATTGTCAGTGTTTTGTGCTAATGTTCTCATTTGGGCGATTCAAAGAGACTTTTCGAAACTTTTTTCGAAATCTTAAATGCTTCCAGAACGTACTCATTCCAGAACATACTCCTATTACAGGGTCGCAAAGCACCTCACCTAAAAATTCCTGCGCTATGCAGATCAGGTAACTTGAAAACTTACCCAAAAGATTTTCTCTCTGTCTATTCTTCGGCCGCCAAAATTACGTAATTATAGCGGTGGAGACGCTGTTGGGCGGCTTTCCTTCGGTTGCAGCAATGAACGTGCATTCGATACCCGCACAAAAAATTGGAGATGTTTGCACTGTACAAGTCGCGCAATTGGTCTTGAACCATTGTCATAAGCTGAAGGATTTATTTCTATGTAAGCACTGAAGGACACACCGCCACGTATTCCATTATGTCTGAAATTGTTTATTTACATGTTCCGTCGTTGCGTTTCACTTTAGTTGTAGTCATCGTCATATCCATCTATATTGTCGTCTTCCTTATGCTTGACTGGCGGCCCAGGATTGTTTTTTTTTTTTTTTGCACCAATTCACATTTTTCCGAAATCGGAACGCGTCAACACGGGCAAGAAGTCGCGGCCCCCAGCTTCGCGAACTGGGCGTCTGTTTCTCGAGCTGTCTTGCGCAGTTCGCCCCTTGAGGCGCGGACGCACGTGAACTGTTTTCTTGGTATTTTTCTCCGAGCGTCACGCGCAAGCCTGGACGACGCCTGGCGCTCCACGTGAGGCGCGTGCTTACGTGCGCGGTAAGCGGCGGGAGTAACTATGACCCGGGGTTTTCCTATGACGTCGCACACATTACGGCCAGCAACAACAGCTCCGCTGATAAAAATGGTGCAACTTGTTCTAGTGGCACAAGGCTGGAGAAACAGCGGAGTTGAGGGCCAACCTCGCTTCTTCCTTGGTTTTGCTGGGCTGCACAACGTTTTTTTTTTTTTTTTTTTAGGTTTCGCTATCTTCTTGCTAGGCTAGCATAAGTGTTGAGGGGTGAGGCCAAGTTTACCCGGATTATACAAGGCCGTTTCGGTCGGTCCCCAACACTGACAGGGGATCCCAGGGGGGAAGATGCTAGGTTGACCGCAAGCTTCGCTGTTGCTCCAGCCTTGAACCATTAGTGCGAGCTGCGTCAATTTGTTTTTGCGTTTTAGTAGTTCTATCACCTTTAAAAAAGTATATCACCTTTAAAATGGTACGGTAAAGGGTGCGCATACGCATACACCTCCTGTGCTCACACTCGAGCGGGCGCGAAAGCTGGCTTCACTGTTATAACATAATTTCTGCGGTGGTGCACCATTTACTTGCGGCACAGGTTTTGCTCTTAGTATTTTTTGCTAATGTCACCGGACCAAGCTCAAGCTTAAATAGCTCCGCTGTTAAAAGAAAGCCACAAAGGCAATGCAGAAACGGAAGGCGTATCTGCTGCGATGAGCAAAGCAGGCAGTGCAACTTCATGCTTCGATAGCTCGAGCTTTCGCAGTGCTTCCAGACGCGAGGGAAGGGGAGACAGCGTTTATCGGAATTTATGCAGAGTTTCTTTAACTGCACAATCCACTGTAAAATCTGTTTCATGGTAGTTCAGGTTAGTTTAGGTAATTTATATAATTCAATTTGATTTTATTCTTGGCTCATAAACCCACAGTTTCATAAACAAAAAAATTGACTGACGATTACGATACACCCTAAAGTGAAAAGTGAGTGAAGCACTAACTGCCGTCTTCTCGGCGGCGGCGTATAGGGATCCTGCACTGGAGTTTTGGCGACATGCAACGGCCCGTCGTGTCCGACGCCTCTGGGTAGAACAAAGGCAGACGACCTTCGCCCCCCTCCATTTGCTTTCAATTACAAGCCAGAGCGAAAGTTGGCTGTACTTAATTTAATCGGGTTGTGGTGTGTTAAATGACTGCATTCTGAATAAAAAAAGCCCTTGAAGTAGTTGCAGGGGCTCAACAAAATATTATCTGCCAAAACAAGCTGACTTAGCGGCGTTCTTTTGATTGAGCCATCGTGATCGTCGCGACGTGGGACAGTATCACCAGGTCGGGTGGTGCTTCCTGGCAATATTTATCGTACTTTATTCTTGCGTACGGTCGACAAAGGAACGGTTCGCAAGTAGCATTAACACCGAACCCTGCTCATCCTATAGCGTGAAGTAACTGCAACTAGTTGCTTCAACGGGAGCATGCAAGCGGACGCGAGAAGCGTAGCCGACTCAGCTGACACTGCTGGCCTGGCACCACCGTGAAAACAAGGGAAAATTTTGTTTTGTATTTTCGCAAAATCCTTGCTTAACAATTCACACCGCGCGGTTTACGAATGGCAAGGGTGCATGTATGCAGGCGAGTAGGTGAGGCAATTACATCAAATAAACTAATTCAGCGCAATTGTGTACTTGTGCAATTGTGTACTGCAGAGATGTGTACTTCTATATTTACATAACATAACACAGCCGCATACATGGTGCGCGGCCCAAATATTTACATAGGATCGTCACTGACTGTGTTGATTATCTTCTACTGCATGGGTCCGTAGCTCGCATGCCAAATGCGGCCCGCGGGGCTGTATTATGGGACCCCTAGCACGTCGTCACAACCCTCACCACTCTCCCTGTGACTAATAATTGGAACGCCGACACGCCAGGTTTGACCTGAAATGGGGTTAGATGGCGAGACAAGGACGGATAATTAATCGCTTCCAGTTGCGTTCTCCCCCATCTTCACACTTAGCCAGATTATTGCCAAATATTATGGGCAATTCATTGAATTTTCTTTTCTCTATGCCTTCAACGCACCCATCTCCTTTCCACCCGATTTTCCGTCCATCCCTCCGCCGTATCGACTTCATGCAACGCAGCACTA
This sequence comes from Haemaphysalis longicornis, assembly GCF_048455015.1. Classification (NCBI taxonomy): domain Eukaryota; kingdom Metazoa; phylum Arthropoda; class Arachnida; order Ixodida; family Ixodidae; genus Haemaphysalis; species Haemaphysalis longicornis. The sequence goes on along the minus strand of NW_027526203.1, from coordinate 81,349,651 downwards.
CACCTCAAAACTTTGCGGCCGTGTAGTCTAGCAAGTTCGAACTGGGAATATAAGATGCAAGAGCGTTATTAAATAAAATGAGAGCAAACATGAAAACAGAACGACCACTCAGTTTGCCCGACCACTTTGTTTCACGGCCAGTACTTAAGGAATCACAAAACAGATTTGACGCTTCTGACGCTCGCTGCATTTTGTCACTGAGCCGCGCAATAAAACGGCAAACTAGAGCTGCACCACGTATTCGTAACGGCAACGCAAACCATGGGAGTGTTTAATGAACGTGCACGCATAGTGAACAGGTAGGCGAAATCGCGGCGCACCGCAGCAGACGATCCTGCGCTCCGCCAGACTAGCTGACTTTGACGCACGATCATCGCCGAATGCGTGACTTTTTTTTTTTTTTGTGATCGGCTGTTTGTTGAAAAGTCCTTGTCACCAAGTGTATTAGTTTAAATAAGAACCTTTCACTTCAAATTTCGCTTCATACGACCATCGATCGGTGAACCTGCGAGTGGCAGAGCGCCGTCACCGTCCCAGCACTTTCGTTGAGGCTGTAAACGTATTTAGCGCTGCTAAGCATTTTTCCCTAATGCAAGTTGATCGCCGGAAGAGATCAGACGCGTCGGGGATGGGCTGGAGACCACGTCGCAAAAAACGCCGAGAGTATCGAGCTCACTTTGCATGTGGGTACGAGGGATCCTATGGGACCTCGGCATCTTTATACTACCCGGATGTACTACCCCGAAGTCGGTTGTGCTGCGCCCCGTGGGCAACGCAGGAGCCCTATAGCTCCTGCGTCGGAGGAAGTGATCGCGTCATTATCGAAAGCAGAACGGCTAGCGCTGTACTCTGGCGTTATCTCGTAGCGCGGATAGCCGGGGAGCACGTCTCGCACTGCTTCGGCATGCCGCCCTCCCTCTTACACTTTTGCCGTACTTTCATGCTCCACTTTCCTGTTTGCTCTATCTTCCGGGGCCGGTTCGTTGTCTCGGTTACAACGAGGCCTACCCTGAGGCACTACGCAAAGCTAAAGCAGCGGGTGCTTAAGAGCTGTGCTCTATAAATGACTCTACGGAACCGCCGCGGTACGGCCTTTTGTTCCACTGCCCTCGTCTCCAAATAATGCATCCTCGCAGCAGCATTCTGACAGGCAGGCATGTGGCTTCCTGGCCAGTGGGCAGCGCCCTGGAGGCGCCGACGCCTCCTCTTTGTTATATCCTCGCCTGCAGCACCTTCCCTGCAGGCTACACATTGCTCCGTCCGTCCACCAAGCAGGCGACCGTCCCTCTATATACCATTGTATTAGGGTACCATCGAGCGTCAGCGTGGGGAGGCATTGCGTCCGCGCCCCTAGGCCACTGGTGACGGGCAGCCCCTCGTCTGCAATCACGCATCCTCGCCGGCACCTTCTGGCTGGCAGGACGGCACGCGTACAGATAGTTTACGGGGCAAGCGGACTAGGCCAGGCAGGCAACTCTTCTTGCTAGCAGAGAGCCTGACCGACCGCCATCGCATTTGATGCCACCCACGCACGCGTTCACGCACACCCATTTTCTCGCAATGAGGCAAAAAAAGTTCGCGTTGAAAAAAAAAAAAAACTGGTTTATCTGCTACGCTTTTCGCGTACCTATAGTTTCCGCTGACAAAGTAAGAAAAGCGCTTTGGAACATCGTCCGGCGTACCCTCCCAAGCAGAAAAGATCCACTCCAACGCAAGGAGAAATGGTCGTGTTCGGTGACCTGCAGCTTCGGGATCCGCATCGCCAAGATCGGCAGTTCGGCCCAAAGTTTGCCTTTGAGCCCCTGTTTGTCAAAAGTGAAAAAGGTTTGTTTGGTCCGGGACATCACTCGTCATGTAACGGAGGGTGACAAGCAGCGCTGCATCGGGGAGAGCATGGACGCCGTCGCGCGGTCTACAGACACGCCCGAAAAAAGCTTCAACTGGGACGCTATGGTGGATTACCTGGTGAACAATGACCTAAAATTGGTTTTGTCGGACGAAGAGGACCAATGCGTTGTTTTACTGGACGGTATGTTCTGTAAACAGGCTTTAAGAGCAGTGCATAAGAATTTGAGAGTTACAACAGCGCTTGTTTTGTCCCCCTCTTTCATGTCTTCGCTCAGTTTTTTCTCTATTAGCCATCAGGGAACAGGACCAACTAGTCCAGCTTACAACACTACAGCAGTTGATGATGTCCCTGTACGCTTTCACATGGAGGCAAGAGATGCATTCGAATTACACATTGAAAACTTTACACAATATTAAACACCATGTACATGGGGACCCCGATGAATAACCCATGATAGGCTGCCTCGGAATATGCGTTCAAGCTTAACTTATTCTAAATACATAGGAAAATTGGGGGAAATGGGCAGTGTCTAACACAAACTGATAGAAAACACGGGCAACTTTACATTAAATTGAGGGTAATAATAGGAAGAAAACCTGATGGGTTCTGGGACTAGAGACTACAGAAGGATCAACATTTGGGCGAGTTGGTACCATAGGTCGGCAAAACAGAAAGAACTCACTCAAACTCAATCACATTTTTTTTTTATTTACGCTGTACTCAATCAAACTCAGACTCAAAAAGTTCGTCTGTTCACAAAATCACTCGTACTCACTCATCAAATACTCATTTGTAATCGTACTCACTTGTACTCAAACTCATTTGTCCTCACGAGTATTCGTACTCAATCTGTACTCATGAGTACTGAATCTGTACTCATGAGTACTCACTCTGTACTCATGAGTACTCAATGAGTACTACTGCTCTTGCGCTGCTGAGCACGAGGTCGCGGGTTCGATTCCCGGCCTTGGCGGCCGCTTTTCTGATGGAGGCGAAAAGCAAAAACGCCCGTGTGTACGAGATTTCGGCGCACGATAAAGATCCCCAGGTGGTCAAAATTAATCCGGAGACCTCCACTACGGCGCGCCTCATCGCCTGCGTTGCGTCGGCGCGTTAAACCCCACAATCAATCAATCAATCAAGTACTACTGCTCTTGAGTACTACTCATGAGTACTACTCATTCTGCACTCGCGAGTACTACTCATTCTGCACTCACGAGTACTACTCATTCTGCACTCACGAGTACTACTCATTCTGCACTCATGAGTACTACTCATTCTGCACTCATGAGTACTTAATGAGTACTCATGAGTACTCAATTTGTATTACTCACGAATAATCAACTTATCTGCACTGTTAGCTAGGTCGTAGCTCGAATGAAAGACTTAGTAGAAAAAATAAATTGTTTAATTGATTAGAAAAACACAGGTTACATATAAATCAGGACAGAGCAAGAAAACGTCTGACGCGGTGCACTGTCGTTGGGCGACTTACTGTGCGAAGGCAAGTACACTGTACATGTGAGAAAGCGAAACGGAACGTAAGCACTCGCGTTGCGCCTGGCGTCTCGTCTTGTTCTCAGGCCGGGTCGGGCTCAGGTGAGCTCGGGGCTTGTGGGTGCGGCCGTGGCCGTAAACTGCGTTTTTCTGCGTGCCTTCGGGTGGCAGCTTTTGTCGCCCGTTTTCGTTTCCGGGCGCGCTGATACGTATCCTAATCGTGCTCTGAATCCGAAATACGCCTGCCCCCTGGCACAATGAAGCGTTCGCGTAGATTGACGTCCGTTCGTATCCAGATCACTGTCCGCTTGTTCACAGATGCTCGATGCTGGCGTTTGTTTTTTGTTGTTCCAGATACTAGAAACTTCGTTAAGAGGGTGTTCGTCTCGTTGAGTTTCGGTGAATTTCAAATCTGCTTGATTTTATTGTGTGTGTGCCGTGAGATTCACTTCATCAGACCTGAACTTGACAGTGTTTACGGCGTTGCGTTGGTTGCGCCGCTTCCGTCGGCGATTGTGTTCGTGTAGCTCGTCGCGTGCTTGATGCATGTGGGGGCGTAGACGTCTGGTTTGTCCGGTGGCGAGCTGCGCTGTGTAGGGATGGCATAGTTCGGCGCGTTGAGGACGTTGCTTGAATTGACGCGTGCGTTGCGTATGGTGCAGGAGCCGTTTGACTTTTCGTTTACTGTGCGGTAGCGGGGCGTTTTCGTAGGGTGGCATGGCTGATCGGTCAAAGTCGTTGCGGCTCCGTGCACGCAGTCGCCGTGGTTGTTTCGGAAGTGAAACCGTTGTGGTGGGGAAGCGGGCATAGTTCGTGCCGTCCGTTCAGTCCCACATTCCTCGGCGTCGCAAGCGTGACTTCATCGCCAGGGCATTCGATGCTTCGTCTGGATCGGGTTCATTCGTTGCCGTTCTTGCCGTGTCCGTGTCGTCGCTCAAGACCTCGTCTTTTGCCCGTTGTTTCGAGAATGCTATAATCGCTATCTCTCCCATACAAGCAGGATCCGTTTATCGCGAGTCCGCTTGCTCGCGGTTGCGTCCTCTTGTACGAAATGGTGTTTGTCATGTGAGTCTCGATCGGAGCGCGGGTGCCGGCGATCTTGTTAATTCTGGCTCGGACATGCCGCATGCGCTGGCCGTGTCATTTGCTCGTTGACGGACCTATTTGCACGAGTGTCATGTCGTTCGTCCGCTGGACTCGGGCGGGAGCAGCGGGTGTCAGAGAGCTCGTACTTTCTGGTAGGGTTGAACCGCGTGCGCTGGGTCTTTTGTTGCTTGTAGCCAGGTGATTTATGCGCTTGTAACATTCGCTGGCCAAGTCCGGATAGCACCTGCAGTGGGAGCGGAGGATATCGCGAACAGCAGTTTCCTCCGTGTGTGCTGCGGCTTGGTGGCGTTCCGTGCGTTGTGCATTTCGTTCTCCGTGGTCAGCTCCACTGGTTCAAGTTGGATGTCGTTCGTCATTTCTGGTGGGTTTCGTGCGCTGTGCGTCTCGTTTTATCCAGGAAACTCCCCGATAATTGGGGTGCGGTCGTTCGCCACGTATGGTGCATTTCGGGCGCCGTGCGTCTTGCTCGCTTGTCGTGGCCATATCCACCAATCCGGATGCGATGTCGTTGGTTGCGTGGACCCGCGCCGGGACAGCACGTGCGGAAAATGTACGTACCGGCTCCGTTGCGTTCCGTGCTCTCAGCGTTCCGTTCGTGTACGTCTGTGGCGGAAGAGCGGGTGCCAGGAACGTGGTGCTTTCTGGCTCGTGCGCGCTGCGTATGTTGCGCGTCTCGTGGCTCGTGGCTGGAATGACCTGCGCGTGGGCGATGTAGCTCGTGGGCGATGTAGCAGAGCAACGTGTGTTCGTCATATCGCCAGAAATGCGCTGACCTTCGATGCGTCTCCGTAATCGTGGCGATTACCTGGGAAAGGTCCGGTGAGCACGCAATCACAATTTTGCATGCGTCGTCTCGTTCATGTGCGTGCCGTCGTGCATTCTGCCTGTGCTCGGATCTCGTGCAGTCCAGGCACCGTGGAAAACGTGCGGCCGACTCTCGCCAGTTGTCTCAGAAAACTTTCTCGTTCATCACGCAGCCTTCTGCGCTCAAACAGCGCCGCTTGCAGGGTCCTCTGCCGTTTGTTGTCGGAGGCAGCCTAAAGTAGCGTTGGCACGTTCGTTCGTTTGGAGAGATGGCGACGTTCTTCGTTGTCCTCTAGAAGACGCAAGATGATGTCGTCCTTACGGCCAGAGCAGGGTAGCCCTCGTAATCGTAGTGCGCTCACGAACTGCTGTTAGGACGTAGCGTTCCGTTGAAGTCAGCACTGTGTCGACCACCGCTGGCGTGGAGTGCGTCGGTGCCCATGTCTGCGTGCTGCACTCTCGTAGTCGTGGTGCGGTCGTCCAGGTTGTTCGTCCGTTCGTCCTCCCGTGGCCTTAAATCATGATCCTGTTGACTGCAACATCTTAGCATAGGTCGTGGCTCGAATGAAAGGCTAAACAGAAAAAAATAAAATGTTTAACTAATTAGAAATACTGAGATTACATATACATCAGGACAGAGGAGCCCGAGAAGAAAACGTCTTATACGGTGTATTGTCGTAGGGCTTCCCACTGCGGGAAGGCACGTACACGGGAGAGAGCGAAACGCGACGTACGCACTCGCGTTTTGAATCGCGGTTGAATCGCGGGGAAGTTGGCCAGTTGTAGAGAGGGCGCATTATGTACATGAAGCTACTTAACGGCGACCCCAGTAGCTCCCATGTGTACAGCGGGGCGTGATATTAAGTTGCAATAATGAATTATCTTTATGACGGACACAGACAGACAGACTGACAGGCCAACATTGTCGCGCTCAAGTGGCCGAAGATAGACTATCGTCTTTAAAGGAGCCATGAAGACAAAATACAAGTTAGGTTTATTAGAAAGACGGTTTAGTCCCGATAACAATGATACCAATATCATCGCTATCTTCGAACAAATAACGGAGATATTAAAGAAAACGTGTGAAGCAGTCGCGACCCCCTAGCCAATTTCCCACAACTTTTCTATGACGTCACGGAACCTTGTTTGTGCGATTGGCGGCCGCCTAACTGACCTGTTCTTCTTCTTCTTATGTGGTTCGGGTGAAAAGGAACTGTCGCGACGACACATGACTGGACGTCTGTAATGGGGCCTCTAGTTTCATTTGAGCGCATCACTTGAATGCTAACGTGCAGTTAACGCACTGAAAATTGTTTTACTGTTGGCCCGCATGACGTCATTCTTGCTCATAACACGTCCCTGTGGCGCAAAATTTGAAAGTTTTTAAATACTTCTTGCGTTTTTTTTTTTCGTTAAAAAACATCTTTTGTGGCTGTAATGGAGCTGAGTGAGATACTGAATCCTAGTTCTTTCAAATTAAACGAAGTTGTATTTTCTCTTCATGGCTCCTTTAAAACCATCTGGAAGGAGACGCTGCCGCCGCTGTTCCGAATTCTGCGAACACTGCGCAACCGTACCCCTCGCAACCGCCGCCAGCCCGCAAAGTAAGAGATAAACAGAAAGACGAAAACCGGCTAGCGCGCGAAAAGCCAAAGAGGGAGGTCCCGCCACGAAAAAGGGACAGGATGGGCGCTACGCGTCGTTGTGTCTATTTCCGTTAAAGGGACACTGAAGTGAATTTGTCAAGCTCCCGTTTTTGCTTGCACTGTGTAGACTGGCTCAAATTAGCACACTTTTCATCGTTTCTACGATTGACAAATCGGTAATTATTTTACAAAGCGCGAAAGAAGAAAAACTACCATGCGCGGTTTGCGGCGGCCGCACCAACTGAAGCTGTGACGTTAGGAGGAGCGGGCACCGTGATTGGACGATGCCCAAGGTGAGCAACCAAAGAAGTTTCCGTTTCGGTTTCGGTTCTGTAAAACACAACCGGTGGCGTTGTTGGATGGGCATTCTCAATGACTCAGTAATCATCGTACCGCGCTTCTGCCATGTTGTCAGCTGTAAAAATGCATAAAGATAAGCCTCCTAGGACGGCTTGGAATCGTAGCATTCACTAGCCGAAACCTACGCAGTGCATGAACGCCCTCCGCGTACCCGTACACGCCCAAATGTCATGTGCTTTTCCCCCATAATTGGAGCTTGCCTCCCTCATGCCTGTATCGTAAAAAGCGTGTTCGCACCAGGCCAAGGGTCTGTTCATTCTGGCCTGTGCCCACTGCCTGCAAGCAGTCGGTGCTTATGGCAACAGCACGCCAACGAGAACTCGCTAGCGCGCCATGCATGTGCCAGCCTGCGCGCGTTTTGTGAACTAGTTCGTGTAGCCATGGACGTTGCGGCCCAAAAAAAGGTGAACTCAATATAGAAAACATCGGCGGAAAACAAAAAAGTTAACTTACAAAAAAAAAAAAAAAGCACGTACCCGCGGGGATTCGAACTCGTGACTTGCAAAACATTTGCAGTGGCATACCCAGCGCCCCAGACTACTGAGCCACGGAGCGGGACGCGAAAGCCTTGCTAATATAGGGTATATATTGTACAACCGGTTTACACTTTTATTTAGTTTTGGCATTTCAAGCAGCTTAGGTGACTATTTGTTGTACTGCGATCGTGCAGTAAGCGTCGTCCGAGTTTCCACAGTAGCTCACGTCTAGCAATTGCATTTCGTAGACGGAAAAGCGTTCGCAGATGCGTAGTCGTGCTGCTGACCGCTGTGCTTGTTCGCCCAGCGCAAAAAAGTGCTTCCCGCGCCCTAGTTTTACGCTGTACGGTAAAAATATCAGTTGATTTTATTTCCTTAGTACCTATATTGACTTCGCTGACTCTTCTCCCGCCTTCAAGAGGCCTTATATTTTCCTACTGGCGTACCAGTCAGCGAAGCGTCGCATGTGCGCTTGTGCAGCACTTGTGTGAAGCGAACTTGACTTGGAGCTAGATACAGTGTACAAACAAACCAAGTAAAGAAAGGCACATTCTTCCATTCACAAACGTGTCCTGGCTTCGTTTCAACTAAGCGAACGAATTGCGACCAAGCAATTTTTTTTAACCTCCTTGATTGCGACGACCTGCCGGCGGCCGGCGGACGAAACGCTGGGCCGACTGACTCTGTCGGCCGGGGAGCCGTGCAGTAGCGCAGCCGTGGCGCAGCCAATTGCCAGCTCATCCCCTCCTGACGTCACACGAAAACGCCACAGAAAATGGGCGAGCGTAAAGAGAGGAGGACAGCATTTTCGAATTAGTTTTTCTACTAAATAAAATCGCGTAAACGCGCCTAGAGTGGTCGAAACATGGCCTGGGGACTCCGGACTACAATTTGCGCTAGTAATCCCGCAATGTTTACATATCACTTCAGTGTCCCTTTAACAGCTAGGCCAAAACCCACACGGGTCTGATCTTACTAATTTTTCTATGCGTGTGTGTGCGGTTAACCAGAGCACCCGACACAAATTTGCTGCACCTGGCGACGCGCCGACGGTGGGCCCGATTCGCGCCTCGGTCAGCCAGCCCGCGGCAGACGTGCCGCAACTGGCGGCACACGGCGCCGCCGAGTCTACTCTCCTTTTCCCATCGAGACGGCCGCACCAAATCATGCTTGGGACGACCGGCCCGCAAAAGACACGCAGCGACGACTAGACTCTGGAGACGGCGCCGCTGAGTCGCCTCCCCTTTCCCATTCGTGGCTCGGCCCATGTCGCCTGCATTAGCCGGATTCAAACTGCGGCCAGTGATAGTCCTGATTGGAAAGATTCGAACTGCACGCGGCTGCGGCGGAACCCCGGGGGTATAAAACCAGCCCTGAAGCAGCGGCTGTGCGGCGGCATTTCATCGGAGGCCCTGAGTTGAGAAGCGCCTCTGCGCGAGCCATGTAACGCTCTTGCTATCTTTGTATATATTGTATATGAATGCAGCTTAAAATCACCGCCGGCTCGACAACTTCATCGCTCTCCTCTGCGCCGCGTCGATGGCGGACTGAGCAGGGCAACGTCGCAACATCTATGCATCTGTATTGTTAACCTGTGGCTTTTGTATCGATGTTGTACAACGCGCCCCTTATGTAACACCCCCCTGTGGGGTCTTTAAGGAAATACAGTGAAGTGAATCGAACAGTGGTGACTGAGCTAGAATGGCCCAGTCCCAACAGTGTGTGTGTGTGTGTGTTCGGGGGGGGGGGGGGGGGGAGGGTATCGGTCGCAGTCGAGGGCCGCAGGGCACCCAGTTGCTGCCGTTGCTTGGCAGCAGTTAAAGCAGTGTCGAACTGCTCTGCCGTGCTTCATGTACTCGAGTAATCTGTAATCAGTTACTGTAATCTGACAGTATGTTTATGCACTGATTGATAACAATGAGACTGCTTATAACTATGTATTTCCGAATTTGGACCCACAACTAGCCTTTGGCTAAGGGTCCAAGCACTGTTTGCAAATATTATGTACCTATGCTTGAAATAAACCAATGATTGATTGATTGATTGATTGATTGATTGATTGAACAAAGTTCCCCGCAGGGGGCATCTGCGCAAGCAGATGTTTGGTGTATGTGCGACACCACGGACCCCGAGCACCCACGTCTAGCCGTGCGTGGCAGAGCCGTGTCCGAGGAAAAGGGGAACCTGGTGGTTGAGCCAATGCCGAGTGTTTGGACCTTTAAGGCCCCTCGGCAAAGGCAACACACCACTTTGGCCCACGCTTCACGTAGACGGCACTTCCGGCCTGACCCGACCGGAGGGAATCGGCAGTCGCCTCTTCCTGTCCTCCTCTACATCTTTTACTTTCCTATCCTCTTTCTAACAACTTTCCTGTCACCTTCTCTCTTCTTGGTTCTTCTCCTTTTCTTGGCGGCTAGGGTTAACCTGGTGTGGCTAACAACCCTGTGTTACGCCATATGTGGTTATAGCCATGGTGTAAATCTGGCGCAGGCAGGCCTTGCTTGCAAGTACCTGTCGCGTCCCCTTGTTGGGCCCCGGGGTGGGCGGATGCACCACGGCCGAATAGAATTTATTAATTCATGGCTTCAAAACCCCGCTCCAAACACGATCGGTCCCTGAAAAGGGGCCGCACCGAAGTTTCCTTCCCACTACTCCCTGCAATCGCTGCCCCCAAACCGGACAACTACCCCCGCTTCCTAATAATCGAATCAACAGAAAAAGAAAACCCCATCACTTCCAAGTCTGTATTTCTGATCTCGAAATTCCTTGAAAACATTGTGGGCAAATCTTATAAGGCTAAAAAACAAAGAACTGGTGAACTCCTAGTAGAACTAAATAATCAGCAACAGGCAACAAGTCTTCTCAACCAAACCCGCATGGCCGATCTAGATGTCAGGATCACACCCCACCGCAGCCTCAACAGCTCGCAGGGTGTGATCTCTGAGACGGATCTCCTAAACGAGACAGACATCGACCTCCTCGAGGGCCTCAAAGATCAAGGTGTGACGGCAGTGAGGCGGATCACCATCCGGAGAGACAACAAAGAAATAGCCACGAAGCACATCATCCTAACATTCGACCGATCCACTCTTCCAGAACACATAAATGCAGGATTCATCCGTTGCCCAGTCCGTCCATACATTCCGAACCCGCGCCGCTGCTTCAAGTGCCAGCGGTTCGGTCACAGCACTAACGCTTGTCGCGGAAGACTAACCTGCGCCAAATGCGCCCAGAACGATCACCCCACTGATGATTGCAACACACAGGTCTTCACCTGTGCCAACTGCCAGGGACCCCACCCATAATACTCCCGCACCTGCGAAAAATTCCAAGTAGAAAAGAAAATCATAAACATAAAAGTAACCGAGAACATTTCCTTCCCGGAGGCGCGAAAGAGGTTCGCCTCTTTCCCCCTGGGGAGGTACGCAGACGCAGCTCGCCGGGGGGCGGAGCGGCGTTCTGCTTCGGCAGGGACACAGTACTGCGGCGCAGACTGTGCCCGGCCCGAGCCCCCCGCTGAGTTGCTGTTGGCAGCTCAATCCGTCACCGTGCCGCAGGGGGAACCTTCAGCGGTTGCGGTGGCAACCAACACGGTTGGGAGTGGTGCCGCTCCTTCCGGTTCCACTCCTCTGGCCCCCAGTTCACCTGATGGCACGGAGGAAATGGACGCGGAGGGACCGGCAGGTGCTTCCACCTCCGCCCCACCGCCTGTGCCACCCTTGGCACCCCTGGCGGTCGTGGCCCCAGAAAAGGGCCCCCGAAAGGGTCCACAGTCCAAGGAGCCCGACAAGTCGGCAACTCCGAGGACATCTGAAGAGAAAATGGACGTCAATCCGTTCGTCGCTGCAGCGCAGCGGAGGGGACGGGATCGGACGTCACAATCCCAAGAAAGAAAGAAGCCAGCCAGAGTAACCGCCCCGAACGACACATAACCACACATTCCAGTCGCTCCTAACATAAAATAATGGGAAAAGAAAATTTAATACAATGGAACTGTAGAGGCCTGTTCAAGAACCTGGATGATGTATGCGAGTTACTGCACTCCAATCAGCCAAGTGTCATGTGTCTCCAGGAAACACACTTGAATAAAAAACACACAAATTTCTTAAATAGTTACCTGGTGTTCCGAAAGGACAGAGACGGCTGCACATACTCTTCTGGTGGTGTGGCCATCGTTGCCCGCAAATCCTTGGCATGTCACACCATCCAGCTGAACACTGTCCTAGAGGCTGTTGCAATCCGAGTAATAAGTTTTAATAGGCTAATCACGGTGTGCTCCCTCTACATCCCACCAGACTATCACTTGTTGAGCTCCGAGTTCGAGGCTCTTGTGGATCAGTTACCTGAACCCTTCATTTTAATGGGTGACCTCAATGCACACAATCCTCTGTGGGGCTCTTCTAGAACAGATGCCCGAGGTCGCCTCATCGAAAAGTTCTTAACATCATCGGGAGCATGCCTGTTTAACAAGCAACAGCCTACATACTATAATATAGCGCACAACACCTACTCACACCTTGACCTTGCTATTGGCTCTGCAGTACTCTTTCCATTTCTTGAATGGGGAGTGGACACAAACCCCTATGGTAGTGACCACCTCCCAACATCCTTAACATATATAGGTAAAGGGCCAAACAGTTCTCTTTCCCATAGTAGGTTCAACGAAGCTAGAGCGAACTGGAACACATTCACAGAAACATCTCAACTGCACTACACAGACATTAGACACCTACACGTAGAGGAGGCAACCCAGCTGGTCACGGCGCACATCCTCGACGCCGCCGAAAAGTCCATTCCCCAGTCCTCCGGAGCCGTGCGGCACCCAAGGAGGCCCTGGTGGAATGACGACTGTCGGCGGGCGCGAGAGGCCCAGAACAAAGCTTGGGGTATCCTTCGCCGGTACCCCACATCAGAAAACATGATTTCTTTTAAACGGGCAAAGGCTTTCGGGAAGCGTGCGCGCCGTGAGGCAAAACGAGAGAGTTGGCGCGCTTTTCTTACATCAATAAACTCCTACACAGACACACGTAAAGTATGGACAAGGATACGTAAACTGAAAGGACAAAATACACATAGCCTGCCCCTGGTCAGCACAACAGGGGACACACTAGAAGACCAGGCTAATGCACTTGCACAACACTTCGAACACGTCTCCAGTTCATCACACTACACGGACACTTTCATGAAACACAAAACATCTGCCGAAAAGAACTCTCTACGTGACAAGAACAGATCAACTACGTCTTACAACTCTGAGTTCTCACTTTTTGAGCTGAGGGCCGCTCTCAACACTTGTAAGCCTTCAGCTCCAGGCGCAGACAACATCACATACACTATGATACAACACTTACACCGAGACACTTTAGAAACACTTCTACACCTATACAATAGAATATGGATTTCGGGGCGGTTACCTAGGTCTTGGAGGGAGGTCATAGTAGTGGCCTTCCTCAAGGAGGGGAAGGATCCCACCTCCCCTGCAAGTTATCGTCCCATAGCCCTGACAAGCTGCCTCTGCAAGCTTCTCGAGAAGATGATAAACAAGATACTTGTATATTTCCTGGAATACAACGGTCTTCTCGAGAGCTGCCAGGCAGGCTTCCGGGCAGGGCGATCTACAAATGATCAACTCGTTGGCTTAGAATCATATATAAAGGATGCATTCGTTCATAAGCAGTACTGCATTACACTGTTCTTTGATCTTGAAAAAGCCTACGACACCGCTTGGCGCTACGGCATCCTCAGCGATCTGAAGTCGTTAGGTTTGTCGGGCAACATGCTAAACACACTTGGCAGTTACATGTCCAAGCGAACCTTTCGTATGAGAGTTGGGTCTGCACTCTCTAGGGTTCATGTCCAAGAAAATGGCGTGCCTCAAGGTGGAGTTTTGAGCTGCACATTGTTTATAGTGAAGATGAACTCGCTTAGAAAGGCATTGCCACCAACAATATCCTGTTTTATGTATGTAGATGATGTTCAAATATCTTTTAAATCATGTAACATGTCTATCTGTGAACGGCAAATTCAGCTTGGTGCCAATAAACTAGTTAGCTGGGCAGACCGAAATGGGTTTAAACTTAATCCAGCTAAAAGCACCTGTGTTGTGTTTTCTAAATTGCGCGCGATCCGGCCCGATCCTGAGATCAAGCTGAACGGCCTATCAATTCCTGTTAAAAAGGAACACAAGTTTTTAGGAGTAGTGTTTGACGAAAAACTAACATTTATATCTCACATTAAACAACTTAAACATAAATGCCTAAAAACAATGAACATTTTAAAGGTCCTCTCACACCAAGCATACGGTGCAGACAAACAACTCCTGCTGCGTGTATTTACCAGCTTAATAGGTTCAAGATTGGACTACGGGAGTGTGGTGTATGGGTCAGCAACAAAAACCACATTGAAAATGCTGGACCCATTGCTGCACTTGGGGCTTCGGCTCGCGTCAGGTGCGTTTCGCACTAGCCCGGTCCAGAGCCTGTACGCTGAGTGTGATAAATGGTGCCTAGAACATCAGCGAATCTACATAGACCTATTATATGCTTTTAAAATTTCATCAATTAGTAACCATCCTTTTAAACCAGTATTTAACGATACTTCCTCATTGCAACTGTTTTTAAATCGTCCATCTGTTTCTGTACCTTTCTCCCTTAGAGCGAGGAAGGAAGCTTCTGACTTTGACTTCTCGTTTTTAGACTTATACAATTCATCGTTTACGGACCTTTTACCACCGTGGCATCTCCGCCCAGTTTCTTGTGATACATCTTTTACACAAATCCAGAAGAACCGGGTTCCACAAAGTGCGATTCTGCAGCACTTTTTGTCCCTACAGCAAAAGTATCAGTGTTTAGAATTTTATAGCGATGCCTCAAAGACTGCTTCCGCTGTGTCCTCTGCGGCACACGGACCAAACTTAAGCATCTCTAAGACTATGAATTTACTTAGTAGTATCTTCACGGCAGAGGCGTATGGCGTGCTCCTCATTCTGAATCACATCCTTCAACATAAAATACCCAAATCCATCGTTTACACAGATTCTTTGAGTGTTGTGCGCGCGCTATCATCTGGAAAGTCGTCTAAAAATTATGCGATCAATCTTCTTTTTAAGACCATTATGTCCGCGTACGCCTCAAATCTCGAAGTGATTGTGTGCTGGGTTCCGGGCCACTGTGGGATACGCGGAAATGAGCTGGCGGATGAAAGTGCCGCCGCTGCTGCACTGACGAACACAGTGGACATAACAACACTACCTTACACAGACCTCAAGCCACACATCAGAGAACAACTTCGTAAAATATGGCGAACACAGTGGAGCGAACTGACAGACAACAAACTACACCTAATAAAACCACACTTGGGACGATACACAACAGACACACACAACAGATTCAATGAAGCTACACTAGCCAGATTACGGATAGGCCACACACATGCTACACACTCCCACCTGCTCACTGGATCCCCAAGACCTCTGTGTAGCAGGTGTGGAGAACACCTATCCGTAATCCACATCCTAATTCAATGTAACGCACTCACCACAACTCGACGCAAACACTTTCCACAACTATACAGACAACACATCCCACTCCACCCCTCACATTTTTTAGGCGACAACGCTACAATTCCTTTTAAGTATGTTTCGAAGTTTTTAAAAGAGATTAATTTTTTACAGCTCATTTCATACTGCGCGTAATTACAACCTGGCCCTCTACACCAGCCATCCCATTTGTTTTTAAACAGCTTCTGCTTCACTTTAGTTTACAATTGTAATTTTAATTCTCATCGCTTTTATTAAATCACAATTGTTTCTGGCGCTCTTTGCCCTCGTCGGCCTTGCGCCATAAAAAGACAATCATCATCATCGATTGAACAAAGTTTGTAGACGCGTTTTTCGGAGGCGTGATAGCTTGCACTGACATCACTGTATTGCCGTGTTGGTGGGTTGGTTGCACAGTGGAAATCTGCAGCTGTTATCTCGAGCAACGCGGATGAAGCTGGCAGCGATCGATCAAAAAGTGCGGTGACGTCGTTATGTGCAATCTACATGTTTTACGAGACGTTCCAAGATGAGAGCTTAAGCGACAATCCCGGCGTCTGGCGTTGGCGTTCATCAATTCAAAACAATTCCTTCACGAGGCCTCTCACAGAGCGAGCTTAAACTCGGCGGTATAGTTGCTAGCGAGGGGTGGTCGCCCAGCCTGTAAACAGTAGTGAAGGTAGGGGAATAGCAACCACCGAAATTCACCATCATCGTCAGCGCCCTCATTACACGGTGGCATAAACGAGAAGCGGCGAATCGGGTTGCCACTCGAAAGCAAAGCAATTCGAAAGCAAAACACTCCTCCAGCGGCAAGATGACAGAGCTCTTCGACAAAATATGCGAGGCTAAACAAGGTGCCGCACGCGTTGAACTGGATATTATGATGTCCGATTCACAACTCACAAACGTGCTTAGGTGTACTCGGATATTTTATTTCCATTGCTGGGGCAAATTCCACCGCCGCGCGTGCACGCCGCAGTGCACGGTGGGGCTATATGCTCACTTGTAAATGGCACTACACGAGACCATATTACTAGCGAACCTGAGCAAAATGTTTCAAAATGGGAACCTAATAAAACCATATGGGCGCATGTACATCAGCCAAACTGTCGCTTGAATACGCACAGTGAACGTTACAAACCACGCAGTCGGTTTGACGCGAGTTACGTAAATTAACTGTGACTGTTGAAATGAGCGGTTCGGCTCACGAAAAGGCTACACAGCGTGACATGCGTCTACGGAAACTTCAGAAGAGCAAAAAAGAGGGACTTCAGTGTGACTAGTTCGTTCGTTGTTAGCAGCCTCCACCGCCTCTCCCCTAAAACAATTCCAAGGGAGCAAGCACAATGAAGCCGCCACGCGTCCACAGGCCGCGTCAACAAAAATAACTGCGGCAGTCAACAAGTCCCATCAGAGAAGAGCAACTGCGGCCGCGTTTCCCGCCGGGCCCTCACCCCCTCCTTTTTCCCTCTTCACCGTGACTGACCCCTTTGCGAGCGACCGCCGAAAAACGCGCCAAACAGGGACCAGGAAAGGAGGGAGGTGCAGTTTTCGTTGTCTAACTTTACCATCCTTGACAGTTAAGCTACACAGCGGCACCGCTAAATGAACACGCGCGTGTACTCGTACACGCGCGTCCGGACTTGAGCTCGGGATAAAACTTGTTTGCACTACTGTACTCAGGAGTGCATATACTCATGAATACACAGTACTCATGAGTACACAGTATTCAGGAGTATTGTACTCATGAGTGCTGTGTACTCATGAGTACTGTATACTCATGAGTACTGTGTACTCATGAGTACTCATACTCATTAGTACTCAAACTCATGAGTACTCATACTCATGAATACTGTACTCATGAGTACTCATACTCATGAGTAGTGTACTCATGAGTAGTGTACTCATGAGTAGTGTACTCATGAGTACTGTACTCACGAGTAGTGGACTTACCCCTGTACTCACTCGTCATTGTACTCACTGTTTTTTTCTGGGTGTGTGATCACTCATCATCGTACTCACTCGTGATTTTGAGTACAAATGAGTACAAATGAGTACTCACGAGTGAGTACGCCAACCTATGGTTGGTACTGGTTATATATCATCTTGACGAAACAGCGTAAAAAACGGGGACACTAGGAGAGAAAGACGACAGGACGACGCTGCTAGGCATGCTGGCATGCTAGGTATGGGTTGTGCCCGAGTGATGTGCAGTCGCTGTGTGGATTCCTGCAGCCTTCTTCTGGACACACCAGACGCTTGTGTAGAATCCTAAGGGCGGAGTGGATGAATCAAGCTCGGTTTCTGGAAGACTGCCTTCGGACAGCCTGTTGGAGGGAGGAAGATAGAGGCAGGAGCAGACGGGATTTTCTGAATTGGCGGAAGACGTCTAACCAGACTGCGGAATGGATGTGGAATAACACCCGGCCTACCCTCCCCAAAGAGAAGAAAAGCAAGCCGCAAGAAGCAAAGGTTCTGGTCCTGGGGGATGCAACACTACCTGAGAGGCACAGAAGAGCTCTTGCCCTCGGCCCAAAGTTCGCCCACGAGCCAAGCCCCAGCCCCTCGAAGTTGGTGACTGGCTAGGTCAGTCACCCGTGGAAGTACAGAGGAAGAAAGGCATCGCTTCACCGCAGAGTGCGTGGACGTACTAGAACGAGTGGAAGCAAAGAGTTCTGTCAATAGGACTGTGAGAGATGTGGTGAACTACGCCGTGAGTAGGGATCTTCATGTTATGACCTCAGACAAGGAAGGCTTCTTTGTAGTAGTGCCTGGGAGTGTATATAGCAGGAAAGCGATGGCTGCCGTGGAAAAAAGTTTCAACAAAGTAGATTTTAAGCCGGCAGAGGTGAAGGAACACGCGGTCTCATTGCTTCACTCGCACAACCTACAGAAGTTAGCAGACACAGTAAGTAAAGCAAGTAAAGGGTGTTTAGATATATTCTTTTCTGCAAAAACCCACAAACCTGATATTCCGTTCAGGGCAATAGTCACGGAAAGAGATACGTGGCAGCAAGCAGTGTCAGGGTACCTTCAAAAACATCTCCAGTCTTTAGCAATTGTTGACCCTTTCTTAGTAGAAAACTCCAGTGTTCTCGTCGATTTTCTTATTCAGTCAAGCCCGGGAGAGTGTAATATGTTCAGTGTTGATGTACAAGACTTATATTATAGCATACCGCATAATGAATTAATGAAAAGTGTAGAACTATGTATAACCGAAGATAATGATGAGCTGAAGTTCTTTAATAGTAGCGGTGTGTCGGTCAGCAGTTTTCTTGAAATACTTTCTTTCTATTTAG
Organism: Haemaphysalis longicornis; assembly: GCF_048455015.1. Lineage (NCBI taxonomy): Eukaryota > Metazoa > Arthropoda > Arachnida > Ixodida > Ixodidae > Haemaphysalis > Haemaphysalis longicornis. The sequence goes on along the minus strand of NW_027526203.1, from coordinate 81,331,073 downwards.
CGTCTACCTGTGTTTTGTGGGGAGGGAATATGTACCGCCGACGGTCGGGGGTGTGCATCGGGTCAAAAGTTGCACCAGTACTCAGCAATATTTTTATGGCCAGGGTGGATAGGAATATTGATAAAAGGGGGGAAGACGTAGTAATAAAGTTCTAAGATACGTAGACGATTTTCTTGTTTTTGTGAAGAATTGTGATTTCAAACAGACAGTTACAGAGGTGGTTCAAATTTTCCATAATAATGGCTTTGGTCTACAGTTCACGCATGAAGTACCAAATAATAATCAGTTGCAATTTTTAGATGTTAAACTCTATTTAACTAATGCGCACGTGTGCTGGGAATACAGCCCGAGATCGGAAAAAACCATACTCAATTTTAATTCCTCGCATTCCAAGATAGTAAAAAATGGCATTGCCTTCTCGTGCTTGTTATCGGCCCTCTCCAGGTCTTGCTTTCATCAGGTTTCAAAAAGTTTTGTAGTACAAATGGAGCGGTTAAGAACGGCAGGTTTTCCTGAGCATGTTCTTTGTGCAACAACAAGAAAGCTTCTTAGGCGGATAAAAGAAGTTACCTCCGTAGAACCAAGGGAGGGTGAACCTTGTAAAAAGAAAAAAGTGGTAGTTATTCCGTATAAGCATAAATTGTCACATGGGCTCAAAAATGTAGCTGGTAGATTTGGTATAAATGTTGTTTTTTCAGCACCCATTAAGATGGGAAAAATTTGTGGTCGAATAGAAAGAAAATTGGCAGAATCTGATATTGCAGTTAAAAAGAAATGCGCTGTTAAGCACAGGTCCCCTCTAGTCGAGTGTAAAACGGGGGTGGTCTATCAAATTCCGTTTAATTGTGGCCACGTATATGTTGGGCAAACCGGTCGTTGCATTAATATAAGATTATTAGAGCACAAAAACTCACTAAAAAACAAGAAAGATTCACATGTCACCAGACACTGTTCCGAGCATGGGTGCTTTCCGCTTTTTCATGACACCACCATCCTTTCGGTTCACACTAATCAGATCACTAGGGAAATTATCGAAGCATTTCACATTAGAAAATGAGGCGATATCTGCATAAGTGAGCCGTTGATAGCATTACATGAAAAAGAATTCTTATTTCTAGATAAGTCAGTGACTTAGAGTTTGGTGTTACTTTGTAGTGATAATCTCGATGTGCGTCATGTTGTGAGCGCACGTGGGTTTTGGGGACATGGTATATATATGCGTGTTGCAGTTTATTAAAAAATAGTTGTGAGTACAGCGTCGTCCTGTCGTCTTTCTCTCCTAGTGTCCCCGTTTTTTACGCTGTTTCGTCAAGATGATACATCCCTAGAGACTATGCATAATATTTGGTGGCGCTGTCGGGAGAGTGGTAAAAATGTCTTCAGACACAAGGAACACCATACTCAAAAACTAGAAATTATAGTTTTGAAGCCCCGGAGCCCTTTCGGAATGGTTCCTTTGATTCGTTTTGTTTCGGGTTCAGTTCCAAAATGACGGACGAAATACGGTTTCAGTTTCATTGGGTTCGGTTCCGGTTTTTGGTTAGATTCCGGTTCCGGTTCGACACCCTGATCGTACACGACAGATTTGTTGGGGGTATTACATCCACTATTGTACCATGGGTAGGCGCAGTAGTAACAGCTCACACCTAAGTATGCAGCGCATGCATTGCAAGGAGATGAAAGACGTTTTCCTGTTATATCCGGTGGCGCCACTATGCCCAAGCTTGATAGCAACGTACTTGATTGATTGATTGTAGGGATTAACGCGCCGATGCAACGCAGGGGATGAGGTGCGCAGTAGTGAAGGGCTCCGGATTAATTTTGACCACCTGGGGATCTTTAACGTGCGCAGAAATCTTGTACACACGGGCGTTTTTGCTTTTCGCCTCCATCAGAAAAGCGGTCACCACGGCCGGGTATCGAACCGGCGACCTCGTGCTCAGCAGCGCGATAGCAACGTACTTGAACTTGCAGCAAACAGGCGAGCAATCGGCTGCCTTTGTCGTACTGATTAGGCATGGCGGCGTTCACCGTGGACATGGTTCACCACTGGTGTGGCCTACCTGGTGATTCAAGGTGCCTTCCTAGCTTACTTCACGCTCTCTTGATGGCCTCACTCGGCGCCGCTAGAATGCAGTGCGGAACAAACACCCAAATGCCATCACGCTTGGTGGTTGATGTTTCTATGGTTATTTTCTTGGGATTTACTAGGGAAAAACACATCTCGTGGAACTCGCTGATGATTCACGTTGGGAATGTTCGCACAAGGTGAAAGAGGGGAACCTGTAGTAGCGCTTTATCAGTGGCAAAGCGAGAGGGTGAGTTCAGGAAGAATTCCTCATTGGAAAAATGTTTTGTGTCTGGTGCTAGATTAAGTTCAATAACTCCGTAGATTCGAGCCGAGGCCGAAAGATGAATTTCTCTGGCCCCAAGTTTTGTGCAAAAGCGAATCCAAGGCAAAATTTCATGCAAAGCTTATCCATAGTTGACAATAAACAGACAGAGATTTTTTCTCCAACTAGAGCGATCAGGGCAAATGTACGAAAAATTCGTTTTGGTTATAATAAAAGATGTGCCCTTAAACGTATATAAAATATTTAGTTTGTGATACAGAAAATGCCCGTGGAAGAACGTAACGAGGTACGCGTTAATTTAGTTTACAGGCAGCTATTGCTACAAAACTCGACTGATATTGTGAAAAATTTCAACTAATACGTACGAAATATTACGGTCCTCCTCGATTTCATAAACCTAACGTTTATTTCGTGCATTAAAGGAACACCTCATTCCAGACAGCGTCTTTTGCTTTGTTTCCTGCATTATTTGTTAACTGCGTGGGTGCCTTGGATTAAATGTATGCGAATGTGATTTCGCGAGTTCATTTGCGTTTTGTTTGTTCATTTTGTCATTTTTGTGTTTGTGGTGTTTTTCAGTTAATTGGGCGATGTCACTTGTCCGATACACCTCCGTGATTTTGTTTGCCTACTTCTGTTATTTGTTTTTCTTTCATGATGGGAGGTTGACTTCCTTACTCCATTCTCATGTTGTTTTTTATTGGCATTTTTTAAGGAGGTAGCCTTAAGTCTATACTTTTCAAGCGCGCGCGTTGTGAGCTACAAAAGATCAGTGGAACAAAAAATTTCCGGGCCCCTTTACCTTGCGAAGTAGTATGACCGGCGAAGGGCACTGCAAGGAGTGTGCGAAACAGAAGACGCTTGTCTGTAATTTGCCATAAAGACCACTTCAAGCTAATTACCTGAAGAAAACTTGGAAGGACTCGATCTTAATTCTAGCGGACAAATATGGGGTAGTCCGTTCCATTGCCGCGACGTAGGCATCTTACTGTATGTGCGGCTCACCAACCCAAATTTTTTGACCACGGAGAATAGCATTCAGGTCGCATCGGTTGGTCTCTCACAAGCCCAACAGGCATATTTTAGGTGCACGAATGTAGCCTCGCTGCGCCTGCACGCTTCCTACCCCCTCCCCTCCTGCGTGCTCGCACAACCGAAAACCGGTGCTGTGAGCGTGCTTAGACGTGAAATGCACCGGCAAAGTGAGCATCACTACCTACATGTGGTGTAGGATGAAGCGAATGCGCAACATGAACTGAGCTATGTGCACGGTAGCGGTGCGTTCTTTTAGATGCGACTGCATCTCGTTCACTCGCCTTGTCCATGCAGCGTCGGCGTCGTTGTCGTCCGCCCCTCCCCCATTCTCCCCACCGCGCGAGCTGCGCTCTCCGCCGCTCACCCCCTCTCCTCTCCGATGCCCCTCTCTCGTCCACACCCCTCCCCCTACACTATAAAAAAATAATAGTTAGCGGCGCCCGGTTTCGATCCCACGACCCTGTGGGCGGAACGCGAGGTACATGGTGCTCTTCCCACTGCGCCACAAAACCGACTTTTTTTTTTCTTTAATACGTGGGAATTTTAGAAAGAAGTCAGCCAAGACAATTGACACACAATATAAGCACTAACAGACAGCAAAGGGTAAGCACGTCAGTCTAACAAAGGTCGGCACCAATTCAAAACTCAGGCAAGCAAACGCACGCATCCAAAAGATGCAGCCACTCTGGTGGATCACTCTGCGCTACATAAACGGTCCGTACCAACGCCGCCTTTTCCCGAAAAATGCACTTGGTCGGCCTATCGGGTTCAGCATGCCGATCAGTCATGCGGCACTTCCACAAGCTAAACAAACCTAGGAGCACAAAAACGTCATATGGCACCCGATTAACGCCCTCAAATGGCAAGAAGCGAATGGTGTAGGGGGTGATGTCAATGTCCTTTTAAAGCAAACCTTTCTACCTCTACCCCCCAAGGGTTCTTTCGCGACCGTTGGTGTCACCAGAAAACTCCAGCGAACAAATAAAAGAATTCACTGGCACCGCCGGGAATCGAACCTGGAACTAATAGCCTAACAAAGCGAGAGCCCGTTGTCTTACCGATTCAGCTACGAGCCCAGCAAACACGGGAAGACAAATGGTGTACTCACCAAGCACATCTACGGGTTTACCCCCTGCCTTCTCGTTGAAGGCCACGTAAGCGTCACACGACCACTCACGCCCGTCTAGCGGCCCTGTGCGCACCTTGCTCATGTGCTAAGAGTTACAAAAATTAAAGGAAGCTCACACCAATCCAAGGAATCTCACTTTTAGTACGCCAATGTGCTAAAGCCTGTGGCCTCCAGTGTTCACGTAAAAAATCGCAGCTCCTTGTCGTCCGCCCTCACGCCAAATCAAGGAATACATTCAAATACTCCTTCATGTCCAGGCCATCACTCCAAACCCCAGCATCAAGATCCTGGGCCTACATTTCCAGGCCAACACCAAGAGTGACGTCTCCTTGCAGCGCCTCAAAAACAGCAATAATGTAATCATACACAAAGAATCCCGTACCTTTCGGTTAATTGAAGCTTTTGTCCTCTCGAGAGTTCCTTACGACAAACCCCTATCTTCTTCTCGACGAGGAAGACATAGATATGCTTTATATAATGATTAGAAAGGCGGTTGAGGAGGCCATTGGTCTTCTCATGAGTGCGTCCACACTGAGGCTGCTTAGCACGGGCTCCACAACACGGTGGAAGAGCTGATAGAAGGCTATCTTTCTAACCAGAAGGTCCGACTCAGAACTGCGGTGGGTAACCGCATGCTTCGCCAGATTGGCTGGGCAGCCCAGAATGTCACTCTGCTTGACGTACTGCCAGACTCTTGGCGACTAAAACTAAAGATGCTCCCTTTGCTTAGAAATATGAACCCCTCACATGACGAGCGTCAACGAAAAGCACGGTCTCAAGCGCTAAACACCACCCTCGGTGGGGCTCACGCAGTTATCTACACAGACTTCTCCTAACATCGAGGGCAGCAACACGCCATCATCGTGGATACCTCCAGAACCAACCTCCTTGCGTTTACCTCGCTTAGGACCCAACAAATGACGGCGGCAGAAGAGGCAGCCATCACCTTGGCTCTCACTCAACCAGGGGTTCGGAGGGTAGTCACCGATTCCCAGCAAGCCTACTGGAATTACCAGTCGGGTTGGGTGTCCTGGCCTGCACTGTGCGTGCTAAAAAACCACTCCCCAAACGGTTCCATTCAGCTCATCTGGACACCGCCTCACGCTTCAATGGAGGGCAACAAATACGCCCACCCAACAAGCCTGCGCTTTTACCTCCCGTGCTATGGAGCTGCACGAGGACAGTCACCCGCTTGTCACGTCCAGGGAGATAATCCAGCATTATCGCCTTCTGAGACAGACCGTACCTTCGCCTTACCCTGACCTTTCCAGAGAGAACCCTACGGCTCATACAATCCGGGCTACCCGCCGTGGTGGCTCAGTGGCTAGGGCGTTGCGCTGCTGAGCACGAGGTCGCGGGTTCGATTTCCGGCCGTGGCGGCCGCTTTTCTGATGGAGGCGAAAAGCAAAAACGCCCGTGTGTACGAGATTTCGGCGCACGTTAAAGATCCCTAGGTGGTCAAAATTAAACCGGAGCACTCCACTACGGCGCGCCTCATCGCCTGCGTTGCGTCGGCGCGTTAAACCCTACAATCAATCAATACAATCCGGGCTCCTTCCCACAGCCTACGCGTCTACACGTAATGCATCCGAATCGCTACGACGCTCAATGTAAACTTTTCTCAGAAGTAGGAATACTCCGCCCCGTAATCGGGGTGTGCGACTTTACCCTGAGCACCCTCCTCTCTTTCCGTCAACTACCCAACAAGAGCAATGGGAGATGCTGCTGTCCAGGCCCTCTCTACCTACCCAGCTTCAGCGGGTGGACAGAACACAGGCCGCGCGGACTGCATATGGGCCCCACAGAAGAAGGAATCACTCCCCAAGGCTGCATTCTGGGCCGTTCAGAAATCTAAACAGAAGTATTTCTTCCTCCTCCTTCTCAGCAGCAAGTCTCGTCGCCTCCGTCCGCGGCGCAGAGACGGAGAAGTCAGATCGTCTAACACCGGGTTGGCGCTTACTTTTATTTTATAAAAAAAAGTTTCCACTCTTTCTACACCAATACAACTCAACAAAATACCGTTCATGCATCATGCATTGATGTAACATTACCAAGAATACCTCTTTGAAGTAATAAATGGTGTGGTTAAGTGCATTTCACTTCTCTCTGGTTTTACTATTTGTAGAGCGATGTGAGTGATTTTAAGTAACGTCGCATGAGTAATCGTTATGGGTGCCGTTTACAGCTTTGCTTTCCAACCACATTCACGGGGTGGATTGGCGCGATTTTTTTTTAGTGTCCGTTGCAAAACGTCCCAGAAAAATACCGCGTCACGGCACAGCACAAAACAGTGGTCAATAGTTTCTGGTTGGTTGCACAAGCGGCAATTATCTGACCAAGGGATCGACATTCCTTTATCTCGCAGCCATGATTTAACCGGAAGCGTTTGCGAATGAAGCTCAAAGAAAAACGTTTTGGCATTTGGCGGCACGCACATACGCTTGACACGGTCTAAAACATTATTCGTATGGTGCCGCAAGTATGGCTGGCGATAAAGAGGCACGGGGAATTGATGATGAATTAAAGTGTTCGTCATAGCCGTCCTTGAAAGAATGAAATGCTACGAACGCGCCTTATATCCTTGACTCATTCAAACTACGTCAAGAAGCTACTGATACAACGCATGATGGGGCAATGATTAACACTTGCAATAAAAGAAAAGAAGCTCCCACTTGCAGCAACAATGATGGACTAAAGGTCATTGCGACATCGAAGCCCCAAGCATACCACTTAGAGACATTGACCAAGATAGGCCAATAAAACATAATAATAATCATAAAACATAATACTCATACGCGTTCCCGACACGTTTCACGCGATTTCAGAATCAATCCAACGGAAACACCAAGTGAACCCCACGACGCGTCGTATCTACACAGGGTTCCCCTCGCGGGGAGGTGGGCGCAATTTTTTGATCATGCCGTCCCTGTGCATACGCTTCCGACTTATACATCATGGGCGGTAACATTGAAATGGGGTGGGCTGCTGCACTAGCACAACTGCAGCATCCCCTCCGATTTTTTTCAATTACTGTTTTTGCTCTAGACCACACTTGGTACACCCTCGAAAGTCTTTTGAACACGAACGTTTCTCACTGAACCTTAATGAATAGCTGCAGATGAGCTTCACCACAACGCTCAAGAATGACCAATCAACGTGAGCAAATGTGCAGATTTGTCGTATGACAAGGCCAATCATGCGATTAGAGTAAAAAAATGGAATCTTCGTTGGGACAACAGCGCAAGGCGTGCATGTGCACTGTTGCCCCAGTTGTTGTTAGTTTGTTTCGGGTTCTTCGTCTATCAGTAGCACCTCGCTGATACGTTTTTAAAAAAAACCGCGAGGAACAAACCTACAATCCGGGAAAAGCTACTATCCGAGAAGAAACGTACTTCGGGGAATTTTTAGTGTTCACAATTGAGACCGTAGTAAGCGGGAAACCGTGGGAACCGAGAACGTATCAACGGGGTTCTACTGTACGTGGATGAAAGGACTGCATTTTACGAGCGAAAAGAAGACGTACACAGGACACTCGTCCGCATCTCTTATTCGCTAGTAAAATGCAGTCAGATAGCCAACTAGCCCAACCTTCTGCCTTAACTGTAACACTTTCTAATTGCATGGGCCCGGTCTTTTCTTCTTCTTTGAGTGTCAACCTTTCTGCAACCTACGTCAACCTGGTCAGTCTAGCGAGTGTCCAGTGCACTTCTTCGTCCGCGTCTCTTTTTCGCTTGCAAAATGTTGTCAGATAACCAACTAGCCCAACTTTCTACCTTAACTGGTTGAAAGGAGCACTGCACCGGCTGGCTGGCGAACGCTACTACTGGCGCCGACCGGGTCTTCATCGCCAGTGGTGATGGGATTCGCTGTCACAGCCCCTCTTGTTTTATAACCTTTCGAAAGGCATAGGCCATGCTTACCATCAATTGCACCCACAACACGTGGAAACAACGTAACAGCGTAAATTTCTCGTTGTCGGATTTGGCAGCTCGCTCCTTGAGGGGGAGCTGAAGGCAACCAATCGGTAGAGTTCATTTCAAAAGCAAATAAATGCGCAAATTTGAGCTAGTGGGAATGCGTTTAACTCGCACAGCATGAAGATTTCATCCTTTCCTCTGCGCAAGGTGAAAAAATTCGCGCTAATCCACCCTGTGAATGTGGTTGGAAAGCAAAGCTGTAAACGGCACCCACGACGATTACTCATGCGACGTCACTTAAATTCACTCACGTCGCTCTCCAAATAGTGAAACCAGAGAGAAGTGAAATGCACCTAACCACACCCTCTATTACTTTAAAGAGATGTTCTTGGTAAGGCTAAATTAATGAATGATGCATGAACGCTGGTTGGTTTAGTTGTATTGGTGTAGCGCATGAGTGCAAACTTTTTTTATAATATATAAGGAAGCTCAAACCCGGTGTTAGGTGATCTCACTTCTCTGTCCCTGCCGTTGCGGACTGAGGCGACGAGATCGGCGGCAGAGACGGAGGAGAAGGAGGAGGAGGAGGGGAAGAAGGAGGATGGAATATTTCTATTCAGATTGGTGAACGGCCCAGAGTTCGGGCCAGGGGAGTGGTTCCTTCTTTACTGTAGCCCATATTCAGTCTGCGCCGCCAGTGTTCTGTCCACCAGCTGAAGATAGGCAGGCACAGAGGGGCTGGACAGCAGCATCTCCCATTGTTCGTGTTTGGTAGTTGAAGGAAAGAGAGGAGGGTGCTCAGGGCTAAAGTCGCATACCCCAATTATGTAGCGGAGTTTTCCTACTTCTGAACGACATTTACATTCAGCACCGTAGCGATTCGGGTGCATTAAGTGAAGACGCGAGGGGTGTGGGAAGGAACCGTATTGTATGAGCCATAGGGTAGTTTGTAAGGCGAAGGTAGGGTCTATCTCAGAAGGCGATAATGCTGGATTATGTCCCTCAACGATACAAGCGGGTGACTGTCCTCGTGCAGCTCCATAGCACTGAGGGTAAAAGTGCAGGCTTGGTGCGAGCATTCTTTGACCTCCATGGAAGCGTGAGCGGGTGTCCAGATGAGCTGAATGTAACCATTTGGGGAGTGGTTTTTCAGCACACGCAATGCAGGACGGGACACCAAACCCGGCTGGTAATTCCGGTAGGCTTGTTGGGAATCGGTGACTACCTTCCGAACCCCTGGTTGAGTGAGAGCCAAGGCGATGGCTGCCTCTTCTGCTGCCGTCATGTCTTAGGGCTTGAGTGAGGCACAAGCAAGCAGGTTGGTTCTGGAAGTAGCCACGATGATCGCTTACTGCAGCCCTTGATGTTGGGAGGCGTCTGTGTAGATAACTGCATGATCCCCACCGAGAGTGGTGTTGCGTGCCCGTGCTTGTCGACGACCCTCGTCGTGTGAGGGGTTCATATTTCTAAGCGAAGGGAGTATATTTAGCTCTTGTCGCCAAAGGTTCAGCAGTGCACCAAGCCGAGTGACACTCTGCGCTGCCCAGCCAATCTGGTGAAGGATGCGGCGACCCGCCGCAGTTCTGCTCAATCGGGGCTTCTGGATAGAAATATGACTCTATCAGCTCTTCCACCGTGTTTTACAGCCCCGTGCTAAGCAGCCTCTGTGTGGACACACTCATGGGAAGACCAATGGCTTGCTCAGCCGCCTTTCTAATCATTATATAACGTCTCTTTATGTCCTCCTTGCCGAGAAGAAGCCAGGAGGTTGACGTAAGCGATTCTCGATAGGACAAAAGCATGAACTAATCGAAAGGTATCGGATTCCTTGAGGGCACGCTCCTTGGTGGCCACTCGCCTGATCATGTGCATGATTTTATTGCTGGTGTGTTTGAGCCGCTGTAAGGATACGTCACTCGTGGTGTTGGCCTGAAGATCTGGGCCCAGGATCTTAGTGCTGGGGCTTGGAGTGAAGGCCTGGCCATCAAGGAGTATTTGAATGTGTTCCTTGAGGCGTTGTTTGGCGTGAGGGCGGACGACTGAGATTTTTTACGTGAACACTCGAAGCCACAGGCTTTAGCAAATTGGCGTACTAGAAGTGAGATGCCATGGGTTGGTGTGAGCTTGCTTTACGCTATCGCGTGGCATTCAGCGAGAATGCAGGGGTTAAACCCGTAGATGTGCTTGGCGAGTGCATAACTTGTCTTCCCCGTCTCCGCAAGGGCTCGTAGCAAAATCGGTAAGACAACGGGCTCTGGCTTTGCTACTCTATTAGCTCCAGGTTCGATTCCTGGCGGTGCTAGTAAATTGTTTTATTTGTTCGCGGGAGTTGCCCGTTGACACCGACGGTCGGGAAAGAACCCTTGGTGGGTAGAGGTAAAAAGCTTTGCTTTAAAACGGAGCCATCTGACTGCTCAAGCAAAGTGTACAAACACAGCACACACCAAAGCGACCAAGCGACGTAAGCGCCATTTTTGAGAGGAGGGAAGGAAAGCTGCGCAGTTTCTAATCCAAAACGCAATTTTATTTATTGCTAGAGGCCGGGACCTTTGCTCCTGAATGCTGACGTTTTGTATTGATGTATAATTTTGTTGCCACCGCTGAGGCTTCATTAAGAACACCTAATTATGAACGCAAATTTAAAGTTTTGCTCCGCCATTTTGTATCGCGTTTGCGTAGCCCCTGCGCAGCCATGTAGCAGGTGTCGCAGGCTAGCGCAGCGCGCCCATTTTGAATGCACCGGAGGCCACTTCGCGTGTAAGGCCAAATAAGTCACCGGAACTCTCTGAACTTGACTGCTCGTCTAAGGAAGGCTTATGGACTTTGCGCGATCTAACTGCGAGTCTCATTCGCAGTCTTGTTAGTTTCCTGAAACCGTCTGGTGGCCCAGGGAAGTGTACACTTTTAAAAATCGCCGCAGGCGGGCTTCACCACAACACTCCACAACGCCCAATCGTCGTGCTGAAATGTGCAAATTTGGTAAATGACGAGGCCCAGCATGCGATGAGAGCAAAAAATGGTACCTGCGCTCTGACAACAGCGCAGGTGCACGCCTTGCGTTTTTGTCACGGCCCAGATTTATTATATTTCGCTCTAATCGCATGCTGGACCTCTTTATTCGCCAAATTTGCACAAGTGGGCAATTGATTGGTCGTTCTGGAGTGTTCTGGTGAAGCCCACCTGCGGCGGAGACCCTGACATAGTCTGCTAATTCGGTTAGAGTGACAACGTAGTTCGATATTACTGGCCTTCGAGAAAGTGGGCCCTATACGGAACAGAGGCTGAATGGGCTCCAACATCGTCCCCCGGCTAAATGGTTTTACACAATGCAAGGCGTTTGCAGAAAAGTTACCCACCTCGGTGTTTCTGTGGATGTCGACTATGCTATGGAGCGTGGATTCGATCTGCATCTGCAACAGGCGCACGGCCGTCTCCACAACTTCGTGGCCGTCTCCGAGCGGTAGCAGGCTGGGCGGCGGGGTGCCTGCACTCCTGCCGGAGGCACTGGCTCCATCGCCGCTGGCTGCGCTCCCTTCACCACTGGCTTGCCCCGGATTCATAGTGTCTCCTCAAAAGGCCGCGACGACTCGCTGCGCACATGAATGAATGTCCACCATTCAAATTGCAACTTTTAAATTTTCTGCACGTCGGGTACACCTCGAAAATGGTGAAGGCTTCATAGCACTCAAATGCAGTAGAAAATTTATAAAAATACAACAAGGACGGAAAGGCCGGCACACACTTGCAACTTGCTTTCTCCGGAGAGCGGCCGAGTTTCTCTCCAGCGGCATGCGCAACCCGCTCCTCGCAAAGACGGCAGCATCAAACAGTGGGGACACCAGAGGGTGATGGGAGAAAGGTGGCCAGACCGAAATGATGCCTCAGTTATGGGGAAGGGAAGAACCAGTTTACCGCAAGGTCACTGTTGATAAAAAATTACGCCCACCTCCCCTCGCGGGAACCCTGGTGTGATGCGACGCTGAAGGAGGTTCCTTTGTGCGTTTCCGTTGGGTCGATTACTCGAATTGCGTGAGCAATTGTCGGGTAATGCGAGAGAAAGAGAGAAAGCAAGCGTAGCGCGGACGACCGTCGACTGAGAGACCGGCAGCGCGGCACTCCGCTTAATGCGGAGCGCGCCCGAAGGAGAGGAAGCCGCGGAGAGAGAGGGCGCTGCACATGCGCACAGCGCGCTTGCGCCGCGCGCAACGCCGCCCACCGGCGGAGTGAGAGCGTGCCGCACTGCGCGCGCCACAGATGTTTGGGGAGAGGGCGCGCAATCATGGCGAGAGGAGAGGGGGTTAGCGGAGGAGAGATGCAGGTGTGGGGACGCGGACGCGGACACCGACGACGACGGACGCAGGACAGGGCCGCCGGCAAGAGATGGTCCTCTCAGCGTCGCATCTAAAACAAAACAATCTAATCTGTGATAAAACTTTCATAGCATCAATGGGAAAACGTATATGACATTCCACACAGGGTATATGTGATAGCACTCCTTTGTGTCGCTGTCCTCCGTCCCGACTTTTTCAATGGCGGAGTTGGGAGGGGAAAGGCATGAGGCTGTAGACGGACTATAGGTCTGCTACCGATGGTCGCTTCGGAAGCGATCAGAAATTTCTTTTGAGTGACCCCTTCCCGATAGCGCCAATACAGTTGCCGCCGCAAATGTCGTCAGTCCGAAGTCACCTGAAAAAGGAAAGCGTTCTGCAGGTCCAATCGCTGCTGTTACCCCCTAAAAATTGGGAGACGTTCTGCTGTATGGAGGTGGATGACGACAGTTGGCGAGAATTCTGTTACTGTTACAACTTCGCTATTATTATAATTATGAAGCGTAAATGAAGCTCAACGTATTCATTGAGTCGTCTTCGCGGCCTAGAAATTTTGATCATACAAGCGTTACAACCATTTTGTTCGGACCATGCATTTGCCATAAAGTTTGCTTTGTGGCAAGGTACGTGTTTTTGTGTTCGCGCACGGAAAACACCCGCAACCCTAGCCAAATACCGCTTCGCTTAATAAAACAGCCGTAAGTCAGACAAACTTCTGGAGGGCAAAAAATCGCACGGACACATACATACGGTACCCAGTATTTTATTAAGAGCGCACTAAACATGCTGCAGGCGTTTTATTTTGTAACAGCTCCTTAGGCGTATTTGTAGCTGTCGGAGTTTTGCTTGACTGATCGACCGAAACGTTTGCTGGATTAGAGCTTTTCACGCAAATAAACTCTCACGATCAAATGCGCACATTCTCAGCCCCTTATTTCAATGAGGCTTCGCTAAAGTTCAGCGCTTTTGCATTAACCTTCGGTGTAATGAATTCGCTCGTGGTGTGCATTTGGCAGAAAAGAGTCTAAAAATTCAGGTTGTCCTAAGCTCATCAATACAATGTTTTATCGTAGAAATATAAGCTATCCAATTGACCAAGTGCTTAGACATGTAAACGTCGAAGACAGGTAATAATGACGTGAAGTCGATATGATGCGATGGTGTCGCAAATTATTTCCTTTTTAATGTTTTTTTTGTGTTTACTAACGCGCATTTCGCGTAAATATATTGTGAGCTCGGTTTATTGCTTTTTTGGGAAGCGCCTTTTATATTTTTCTATAATTAGTTTCACTCTCCAGACGTCTTTTTAAAACAATAGGAAGATAACCAAATGGAAAAAAATGGCCGCGCATCAGCTCCTTTTGTTGCAAATGTCGACGAAAGACAGTCTTCGACTGGCGCCCCTGCCAAGTAATTCCTCCCTTCTCTTTCACGCTCACCTCTCTTGTTCCTCTCCCTTCTTGTTCCTCCCAAGATAACGCGCTAGATGTTTGCTCAAGTCAAGTTAAATTTAGCACGTTCCTCTGCTGTCCGTGACGACCCCGCTACTTTAGAAATAATGACCCAGTACGCCCTTGAAAACAACCTCTACAAATTGGTTTAGCGGTCTTACAGTCTCGGACTGACCATACTCATTTACGCCCAATGTCAACAGCGACATTGCCATTGACTGAGTGAAAGGTGCCTTTTGTGAATTGGGCCCGAAAACTAGAACTGTGTACATTGTGTGAATTGTGAGCTTTCCCTTTCTCCTCCCCCTTGCCATCCACACTTCCCCGCAGGGCCTCATGTACTTTCGTCTTTAATAAAGTGTTTCACTCACTCACTACTGCAAGTGGGGTGCCTCGATGCCAGCGCTGCGCTACGGCGGAGACGCGCGTGAATTGGGGCACCCTGCTACAACGTTTATAGAACCACGTTGCCCTACTATAGTGAACTAGCCCTACTCCACGAGCGCTCCAAGCGGAACGTTGAATCCATCTAGTGGAACCTTTCGCTGCTGTTGCCGTTTGAGTTTTTTTAAAATGCCGCCAGGTAGCGCGGGCAACAGCAGGCGACGGTTTTCTGCACTTGATGTAGCATTTCATTTGTTATCGCGAAAACCAAGCATCCGCGAATTTTTAATAAAGGAACACTGCAAATATCACTCGTGTATTGATTGTCTGCGTTATATTTGCGTAATGTCTCGTTCTTGTTCAACACTGTTGGCAAGTATGAACATCAACACCGAACTTCGACGTTTCGATTTGGCTGTGGGTATAAAACTACTATTGCGCAGAGTCTGTTCACTTTGGCCGGGTGGCTGAATCGAGTCACAGAGAGACCGACAGACAGACATACAGACAGACCAAAATATCTGCGTTTAGTAGCCAAAAAAAAACAATCGTCCTTAATAAACCAAATATTGCTAAAGCAGTAGACTACTTCGCTTTGTACGATGCTTTAAAAGGGCCGCATCCGGATGGAACCCAATTCAAACTTGCTTTGCGAAGCCAGCAAACATTAGTCACCCAAAACATGTTTTAGCGAATGCTTCCAGTATGAAACACGTCCCAATGAAAGATCGGCAACAGACAACATTTCGAGAAGAACAGACACAAAAAGAGTCAACGGGTGTGAAACACACATATGATGTGTACAGTCTCCTGCGGGAACCAGGTGGCTAAGAATTCCCACTGACCTTGAACACGGAAGAAGCTATTGTTCGGAGGGCAGGGCTTGATGGAGGGTCGCGAGGAATAGCAGCGCGCCGTCCAAACCCGATAGGTGTCACACGTCGGATGGTACCAGTGCCGCCTTCCTCCGAGAACCTGCGTCTGGTTTGAGTCTGGCCGCACCCAGTTAGTGACGATCGTTCTAGGGCCTGTGGTTTCTAACCGATAGTGCCGCGTCCAATAGCATTCTGCCAGGCAGTGAGGTCGTGGCGATGCCTGGTTAGTTGGTTGCCACAGTGCATAGCACACGCCCACGCGTGGGATTGGCCAACAAGGTCACTGCAAGGATAGGTTGTGTTCTACCCTAATTTAGATATCAAAATAATAAAAGAAAAGAGAGCACTTAGAAAAACTGTGTGTAAAAGTATGGTCAGGAATAAAGAAAAATAAATTAATATAAGTCACTGCCTAGCACAGAAACCTAGCGCCAATAGTGGGGCTGAAGTGCGATTACAACACCCGGCGACAAACTCCTAGAGCGTACGAACCCCGTGAAAGAACATAGAAAATGGAAAAAAGGAAATGGAGCCGATAAAAAGTTGCTTCTAGGTGCGTGCGTCGCATTAGGGAAAAACATGCGTCGAGGGAAAAAATAGAATTGTCCGTAGTTTCCGATTCCTTACGGAAAGGCCATTGAGGGGAGGAAGATAGGGGAGATATGGGGATGGCGCCAGAGAAATGAAGGAGGATTACGCGCCTGATGCCATCTTTTTGTTCCTTGTAGCTCGATCGTCGATTGGTTTAACGCCTTCGCTTTCGTTTCGATTCGTTTTAGCACTTCGCTTTCGTTCTGTCTCTTTTGGCGCGATGTATACTTCTATGGGCTTCTTTTTTGCTATACGATGTTTCCGTCCCTTCTTTGGCTTCTGTTTCTTCGTCTTACGGCGTGGATTACGCCAGCAAGCATAATGACATACGCCAGAGCTGCCTAGTATAAAAGTTGGCACCACTCGTGCAGGTGTCACGCGGCACGCAATATTCCATAGCTTGTACGACTGAAATACACAGTTTTGTGACTTTTGTAAAGCGGGAACATCGGCTCCCAAATTTTCTGGTTCCTGGTCAATCCCCCTAGGGCATATGTTTTCAATAAGAAATCATCAACAACGACTAGTTCGCTTCTCCCGCTGGGCACGCGCCGACATTGTTGTCGCGTGCTGGGCTGCTGTGCACACTGTACACCTGGGTATAAATACCGTGGTACTACTCATACTTTTTGTATTTACTCTTTGCACTCACGGCCATTTTTTGACAGACAGCAACTACAATAACAACAACAGCAACAAAAAAAACGGTCTTTTGCTGAATGGGCCTGACACTTAAGGCTTTCTAGCCTAAATTCCTGCGGATACTAATGTCTGCCGACGTGGCTTAAGGGCTACAGCTTTATGGCTACCGTTGTTTAAGGCGAAAGGCTCCGGCGCCGTATTCATGGAAAAGGCGCTGTTGTGTTTGTTGCCTTTTAAGGGCAGAGCACCATAGGGCGCGCCCTG